>NC_136512.1:83001982-83019482 GCF_053919585.1 Euprymna scolopes | reverse complement strand
TGCCACTTCCTCAGATACGAGCCCAAAAATGACTTGCATCGCCACAGGATCATTTTAATAGACAAATGCGTGAGGGAGTATCTATACACAGATGATGTTACAGAGTCTTAGCTTTGTACGACAGCTAAGACTCTCTCTCGGTTCAAAATGTTGAGATCCAGCAACAAGCAAGAGCAAGATAGCCAGCAACAACTTAAACTGCAGACCAGCTTAATACGGGTACTGGTCTCCCGTTTTATGGTTTTTTAAATTAGAGATTTGCTTCTCCTAGAAAGGTTGCCTTCACCGCGGCTTACGGGAGCCCTCTCCACCTCAACGCACACATACATACACACAAACACACACGGTGCTAGTTGGCCGTTGACCCCCAAAAAGGGTTCATACATACATACATACATTTAAACAGACAGATGAGATTTATATTATACATGACCTTCTATTACTCGTAATAAATAATTTTACCAAGAATTCTTAATAAGTTTTGGTTTCGGTTTCGATTATAGCTAATGGCATTCAAGTTTAAATATATATATATATATATTTTTTTTTTTCACGTTTTGGTTTGGGTTTCGATTCCAGCTGATGCACGCAAGTTATATGCATATATTTTTTGAAATCACAACTTTATAAAATATAAAAATCGATAGAAAATTCACTCTACAATAATAATACACACGAGATCTACATTTAATTAAAATATCAACCACTCAATACCCTACATAGTATCCCTGCAACTTATGTTCCCGATAGTAGCCCCATAAATCAAAGTGACACTGTGCCTTGTTTGAGGTGAAAATGAAATTAAAAAAAAAATCATATTTAAGCGTATTTTACGACCGCGCTACGCCTGTCTTCCCTGCTAGCTTAGATAAATGCTTTTGTAGTTTTAACAAAAGAGCTACAATAATATCAAGGCGTCTCCATTTACGCTGAACATGTACAGAAGGTCACCATCAATGTATTACATGCGAAAGAATCAGCTGTGGAATTTCTACAGGTCTCGCAATTATTTTATTTAAAAAATAAAAAGTAACTTCATTTTTTAATATAATTTCCAAGGAAAATGTTTTTAAATATAATTTCCAAGGAAAATGTTTTAAAATATAATTTCCAAGGAAAATGTTTTTAAATATAATTTCCAAGGGTAACTGACACATTAAGCCAAAATACAAATCATAAATAAGTATTGGGATAATCGTATTATTTGAATTTATCGGACTAATGTTCTCATCGTTGCGGTTGATGTAACTTCCGACCTTCTTCAGGTGTATCTTGTCAAACTCGGGAAGTTTCTGTTGACCTCAGTCCGGAACTGGGAGCATGCCTTTTCCACAAGCGCCAGCGGTAACGCGGCGAATACTCAGCGGATCGTGGTAATAAGACTTGCTTTGGTGCGGTAGGAGGTCATGTTGGTGATGTTCGCGATGTGTGACCAAACGAAGTAGTCTACCGGGTTCAGGTTGGGAAAGGGAGGATGCCAACAAGAGGAGGGTACAAACTCGTGACACTCTTTCTGAAGACAAGCCTGGATCTCTTTGGACTTGTGGACCGGCGACGAGTCCTGCTGCCACAATCTAGGTCTACCAGCGGCCACCTGATTGCACAAGGGGATCACAACATTCTTCAGCACATCCAGGTACAATTTGGTGTTGATTTTCAAACCGACTTCGAAGATGTGAGGTGGCATGATGTGACCCTCACTTGAAACCACTTTAATGACTATAACCATGGCCGGAAACTACATTGAACTATGGCCTCAAGCGTTGTACCGTCCGGATTTGCATTTTGAGGGTGCTGGCAATGGTCCTGTTGTCATAACTTGGATCAGCAGAAAGCATCTCGTTTGTTGAACCTTGTGTCACTTTCAGACATGATGGAAGGCTCCTATCGCTCTTGGGATTTGTACACAACTGGTCAACTAGTAGATAGGCTGCAACAAAAAATGAAAACCGGTTATCTTCAAACGGAAATGGAATCATTTCGTGTTTTTAAAGCGACAATTTTATCTTTTCACACTGTACATGTTTGGATTAAATTTATGTTTTTAAGAGCCACTTAATCACAATAACGCTAAAATGAAAACCAAAAGGTACACCGCAAAGAAAACAACAAAACACACACACAATCACAAAAGTGTAACATATTGCCGATTTTCATGTAGCTTAATTTTTTAAATATAAACTTATCTTGCAACCCCGGGGAATATTGTCTTTTACCCTTAGAGTATTCGAGCACCCATATTGGGAATCCCTGTTGTAATGGAATGACAAAGAACATGTGCATTGGCCGAAAACTTTCGTCATGACTGAAACTGAGGAGGTATAAATAGGTAGAATTTGCTTAAGGGGTAGTTTGGTCTCTGGAACTGTTGAAAACAGGACGCGTTGATTGAAAAGAGAAACAAAGACAGATAGATAGATAGAGAGATAGATAGATAGATAGAGAGAGAGAGAGAGAGAGAGAGAGAGAGAGAGAAAGAAAGAAATAAAGTAAGAAAGAAGGAAAAAGAGTGAGAGATAAAGAAGGGAACAGAAAAGAGAAAGATATATTTCCATTTTTATAAAGTTAAGTATGTTTATATATTGTAGTGGAGTCGGAAAAGGTGAAAGTAGAAACACGACGATTTGGTGAGAATAAGAACATTTATATCAAGCAAGGGTTAGCGGTACAGAAAAGGTTAGTGAGTCTGTGGGGAGTCGTCTCTGTACGACATCCGGGATAGCTCTCATTCAGCGGCCGAGACTTGCTGATTATGTGCCTAATGGACAAGTCCATCTTAGCGGTTATAAGGGTGTGTGTGCCCCAACAACAATATGATTATATATTTGTATACACAGCATTTACTCCTAAACTAATTAATTCTAAAACCTTAGTAAGAACACCCTAGGCACATGAAGTAAACTCGTATGAAATTAAAAATGAAAAAAAAAACACAAAAAAAAACAAACAAAAAAACAAAATAAAACAAAACTGCCCAAGCGCTTTAGAGTCCATAAGGGATTCCCTACCCCCTCTCTCACACACACACACACACACACACACACAAAGTTTCTTTTCTATAACAGTAGATAGATAAATAGACAGATTGATAGATACACATTATTATAGATAGATACAAGATTATGACGAACATCCAAGTTAATTCAGGTCGCGTTGACTTGTAAAAGAAGGCAGGATTAATCTTTATGTATATATATTTTTTTTAATTTTAAAGACATTTAGTTGACAGGCGAAGTGATTTTATGTGTTTATAACTATTTCTGTTTGACGGTAATTCGAAAGATATCTGATTATCAATTTCGCTTTTTGGCAATAAAAGAAACGTGTTATTACGCAATATATTAAAAATGATGAATTACTTTAATAAATTTTCTCGATTGAATGCGAAGATTTCGATTTTATTTCTTTCTAATATAACCCTGCGCAAAATAATTGGCGTGGTCGTGTTCGTATATATTTTAAAAAAAGCATTCATACGTCTCTCCCCTCTTCTCACTCTTTCTCTCTCTCTCTTTCTCTCTCTCTTTGTCTCTCTATCTCTCTCTTTCTCTCTCTCTCTCTTTCTCTCTCTCTCTCTCTCTCTCTCTCTCTCTCTCTCTCTCTCTATATATATATATATATATATATATCATGGTTTTGTAATTTAAATGTTATTATTTGAAACGGTTAAATTTCAAATCTAGAATTTTTGTTATATACATTTTAATAAGTATATTTCCTTAACCCATGAGTTTTCGATGTTTATTCATCTCTTTAGAGGAAAAAAATATTAGCAAATATAAATTGTTTGCACCTAATTTACTAAATGTAATAAACATAGAAAATTATAATTAAAAGTTTTTAAATCATAGACTAAGGGAAATTAGATATCGGCGCAGAATGGAAAGGATATTGAACTTCAGATCCAAATTATATGGAAAATCCTGAAATGAGAGTTTTTGGTAGCAGGGAAGTAAAAAGATCCAATCTGGTATATTGAGCAATTTTATTTAGCTGGGATTGTCTTACCTAAAATAGTACATCCAATAATATTTTGTAAGATCGATAATCACTGGATTTGCATACCAATAGATTTATTGGATTACATTATACTGATATATATATATATATATATATATATATATATATATATATATATATATATTTTCTTTAATATATATATCAATACTTTTTTAAGAAGCTTAATGTAGTTACAGAGCAATATAGTGAATAAATGACCAAAATTTATATTCCAAAATTCATTATGTTGACCATCTTATAATTTATTCCTTTAATTAAGTTGACTTATACAATTCTGGACAGTGTCTGTTTCGTAGCGCAAAATCAATCACTTAATTATTATATCAATCAGTGAATCTATTATGCCCTTAACTCAGCAGAAGAAATAGCAACCATCAATCAGTCAAAAAGAAATTGAAGTGTGATTTGACATGATTCAAATCCGAAAATTGGAAGAGAAGCTGCAAATACCTTTATATTTTTCTATTACGTCATGAGTTAAGAGCATAATAGATTCACTGATTGATATAATAATTAAGTGATTGATTTTGCGATACGAAACAGATACTGTCAAGAATCGTATAAGTCAACTGAATTAAAGGAATAAATTATAAGATGGCCAACATCATGAATTTCGAATATAACTTTTTGTCACTTATTATCTCTTTATATATACATATGTATAATCTGTTCATTATAGGAACATTATTGGTTACATATGTGCATATATGTTTCTGTGGAATCTCAATTCAAAGAGGCCCACCTCATTAGACCAAGAAAGGAAATAGACTTTTTGTCATTTACTTGTATATGCTGTGTAGTTATATTGAGCCTCATAAATTTAATGATCTAGTATAACTAAAAAAGTGCAATATAATTGAATAAACATTTTTTATTGTAGAACTGCTCCAAATGAGAAAAATTAAAAAGTACTAATAAATACCCAGAAAGAAGAAAAAACAATTACTACATAGTTTAGTATAAACAGTAAAATTGCATTGTAGTTTGTCCTAGTTTTTTTCTAAACTTTTCAAAAATGCAAGCTGAATTTTGCTTTCCTGGCTGCTGGAAAATTGCTTCTGTTGTACCAGTTCTTATAAATTTTTACAACAGAACTGGTTCAATTAATTATTGCCCCATTACTTTTAAATGCATTTACGAAGTTTTATTACCACAGTAGCCTAATGGGCAGACATGTAAAATCAACACTAGGTTCTCTACAGTGCAATGTAGACTACAATGTATTGATGACTATATTACTGCGGGGAGGCATTTATGCTTTCTCCCGGTGCACCAAGATGGGTCCCCAACTAGAGAAGCTACTTATATAAAAAAAGCCAGGTACGGCTAATGATGGAGTACTGTTGCCACATATGGGCAGGAACTACTGGAAGCAGCTTATCCTGCCTTGACAGAGTTCAAAATAGACTTCGCAACCTAGTGAAGTATGCCCTTTTTCTTTTCCCTGCAACCTCTTTCCCACAGAAGAGACGTTGCGAGCCTGTCTCTGCTTTATCGTCATTTTCACGGCAAGTGCTCGTCTGAGCTAAAATCTACGGTCCCTCTCGCCAAACTTTCACGAAAAACACTCATCTAGCCAAACCACTATCAATAATTTCCCACATTCTTTATCTGTGCATAAACCTAAACGTAGATTCCATGAAAAAAGCTTCTTTTTAGAACTGCACGCCGTTCTCGTGCTTTCCAGCTGACTACAATCTGATTGTCTTCAAGTCCAACGTAAACAAGTTCTTGATGAGCCGTCCCTCTTAGTAATCCAATTTACAAAATCTCCATTACTTATGATTACTACACTATTATCCCATAACTAATGCATATCCATTAACCCTTATCTTCGAGTGGCGTCCGGGCCTTGATAAGTTGCGACTCCTTTGTGAAAAAAAAGGCTATAAGTCGATTTGTTTGAAAAATTGGCCAGCAGACCGATTTCGATGACAATAAAAATTTGTGAGTTTCAAACATTCGTTGATCATCCTTCAATCCTGGCCAACGTCGGGTTTTCTTGATAGTATGTGGATATGTTTGTGTCGATGCATCTATTTATGTTTCCATATGTTTCCCTGCGAGATATAACGGCAAGAATTAATACATCTATCGATCTATCGAGCAAGTCGGAACGAAATTGATGCCAGTTCTCCCTTAATGTAAATCTCACGTTAGATTGAAATTAGATTTGATTCTGAATTCCATAATATATTTCATTTCCGGTTGGATTTTGTCAGCTTCAACTTAATTGAAAAGTGTTCTGTTGGTTCCATCTTAATTACCATCTTAAGAACATATTTCTCGCGTAATTCTTGCAAATTTCAGAAACAATTCACATTATTATTAATGTGTTTATGCAGCAAGATAAAATATATATTGTATAATGACGGTGGTCTAGCGGTTAACGACACAGACTAAGTGTCCCACGTTCAAATCCAGTTTGTTCTACAAAAAGATTTTTTTTACTTAGGATGTTGGTAATCTTCTCCTGACCCTTCATGTAAATACCTGATGCGTTTCCAGAATAAATTCTGATAAAAAAATATCAAGGAAACCAATGCCAACAATAGAATCTTTGAATTTATACGATATTAAGATGATGATGATGATGATGATGACGATGATGATGATGATGATGACGATGAAGATGATGATGATGATGATGACGATAATCATAGCGGCCTATAATGTCAAAAAATATCCTGTTCATGGTAATTTGTGATTATATCTATTCGGCCAAAATATAACGTATAAAACTCACTATGTTTGTCGGTCTGTCTGTCTGTATTCACATTTTCACACTACATCTCTTCCGAAATTAAAAGTCGCAGAGTTCCGCCAGGGGCCTCAAATGATTGGAATTTTCTGGACCGTTTTTTTATTGATCTTTAGCCGGTTAAAATAGTTCTTAAGAGGTTAAAAACGAGTTAAAATAGAAAAAAAATCGTTATACATTTTGTACATCCATTTTTAGTTTATTTTCAATCAGTTTATATGCGTGTTGTCGTCACCAGCTTTGAATGCTACAGTTTTGCTTTCGGTTTCGATTTTAGCACCCACATACTTTTCTTTTACTTTCAAAATCACGACTCTATAATAACACATGAAAATATATTTAAGCGTATTTTATTACCGGGCAAAGTCGGGCACCCCCACCCCCGATAGTATAAAATATGAGCTATGTAGCAGAAATATTATTTCTTTCAGAAAGACATCAGGCACTTACTGGGGTGAGCATGCATCAATATCCTAAGTGAATTTGCTTCTGTGGAACTTTGCACACTCAGATTGTCAGTCCGTGCCGTTAATCACTTAGGCACCGTTGCTCCTCTCCCAAAGGAGAGAAGATGCTACGTGTGGTAAAAACTAACTGCAGGATAAGTGCCGTAGGGTACAGGGATATCCTGGTTACGAAAGTCATGGGTTGTGTATTCCGGCAGATACGTTGAAACCCGTGTAAGAATGATAGAGGTCAAATATTAAGGTGTGGCCGAAGAATTGTTGGCTTCCACAGTCATCCAACCTCAATCCTATATACGAAATCATCACGTGTATTCATACAGGATGGTGATGATGATGATGATGATGATGATGATGTGTAACTGAGCACGAACGCGCGTATGACAGCCGCAGGAACAGCTAACGTATGCAAACGACCGAGCCGTCGGTATATATATATATATATATATATATATATATATATATATATATATATATATATATATATATATATATACTAGCAGGCAACCCGGTGATGCCCGGTCGTAAAATACGCATAAATATATTTTAATTCATACAGAAACTGAGTTATACACAGTTCAGTTCTTGTAAATGAAAAAAAATACTTGAGCTGAGATCGAAACTAAAACCTAAAGACAGTGAGTCTAGTTCGGCAAACATTATGCAAGCTTGAACCGTTCTTTAAGTAGTGTTTCCAAACCTACTTATTCTTCACATAAGGAATCTGTCTTGAGAACGATTCACGCATGCGCACCCATGAAACAATCAGCAAATATATAAAAATAAATAAACATTTGATGACATCAACATACCACTTTTTATATTTTGACCCATAAGCAGCCCCTTTTCTCCGGATGTAAACCGAATCAACAGTTTTCACAATCCGAACACTTTATATTCAACTTAACATGAGCCCGATCCATCTAATCTTTCTCTTATAGACCAACTGACACCACAAGACAAAATGCAATTCCTTTTCAAACAAGATGGCGCTACATGTCACACGTCTCAAAGATCACTGATACGAGTTCATGACATGTTTACAGAAGGGAGAACAATAAAAAAAGGCTTATGTCCACTACGTTCCACGGACTTATGTGATTTTGATCTTTTGGGGGCTTTAAAACAAAAAAGTTTATGTAAATAATCCTCACAACGGGGAGAACTTTCAGCAACTTTTATAACACTGCGGGTAATTTAATCAATGCTACAGTTTATTTTACAATAAAAGAATGTTCTTTCTCTTTACTACATTTTTTCTGGGCTACTTTTAAGTGAGTCACCCTGTACAAATATTAAATCTGTAGATAAATAATTCGTGGAGTATATAGGTTGAGGAGTGTTCTCACTTATATATATATATATATATATATATATATATATATATATATATATATAGAGAGAGAGAGAGAGAGAGAGAGATAAATCGTAGATGAGATGATCATTATTTATATCCTCTACATTTATTTGTATTGTTATACATAATCGAGTAATAAACTCGATGTTGTGGAAGATTCTTGTCCCTGAACTGATTCCAGCCATTAACACCTGGTCAATCTGGGTGCTTAAGATGTAGCGTCGCCATTATTATGAAGGATATAACAGGCATCGGAACATTGTGACAGGTTAACAAGAAAACTAATTAGTTTGCTACTTGACACGAGAGGTGAAACCCATTCAAACGGGTATACACATGACGTCAAAATGACGTCATATAAATTCTATAATTGAGTATTCTGGCGTGGCTTATTAAACCGAAGATCTTTCTCTATCTTCTTCTGTTTCTCTCTCTCTCTCTCTTTCTCTATCTATCTATTTTTAAAATTGAGAATGTGTGTGTGTGTGTGTGTGTGTGTATGAGAGAGAGGATACTTCTCAACCTATATACTCAACGGATATTTGATCTACAAACTTGAAAGTTATGTATGGTTATTCAGACATACGGAAAAGTTTTAACCCGTTTTTATCCGGTAAAAAATGCCGCTAAGGGGTCAAAACGGTGAATTTCATGAATAAATTTATATCTGACATTAATTTTTAAATGACGTACTAAACCTACGCCCCTGACCTCATACTCTTCACCTCTATATCTATACAGGTAAAAATGTGTGTGTGAGGACACTTTACCAGTATACTCAACGAGGTTTTTTTTATCTACAGACTGAAAATTATTATATTAGATATTCAGACTTGTGGAACATTTTTAATCTGTTTTCATCCGTAAAAAGGGCTGCTAAATAATCAAACTTGAAAAATTGGTACGTGGGAGTGATCGGATTTTTCTCTGTTTGCATACTGTATCAGGAATGTGCATGCGTGGTAAGTTCACATTACAGGTTATTTTTTATTAAGAATAAGTAGTTTGAAAACACCATTTAAAGATCGTATCACGCTGGTATAATGGTTATTGTGCTTGACTCACTTTTTTTGGTTTTGGTTTCGATGTAAGCTCGATTATGTTTTTTTATTTACAAGAAGTTAACTGTTCAGAAAAAAGACATATCACTCGCAGGCACACGTCACAATTGCTTTCCCCTTTTTATTTGCTCCGTTTTTTTAAAAGGAATTTAACGTTACATTTAATACCTACGGTATTTCTGCTTATAATAAATAATTATTCTCCATTAATTAAAATATAATATTTATGCGTATTTTACGACCGGGCAATGCCGGGCGGCGTGCTTAGATGTCTATAAAAATGAGAATTTGTGTATGTGTGTGTGTGTGTGAGAGAGAGAGAGAAAGAGAGAGAGAGAGAGAGAGAGAGAGAGAGAGAGAGAGAGAGAACATTTCTCAATATATATATATTCAATTTTTGATCTACAAACTTGAAATTTGGGATATATGGCATTCAGACGTTTGGAAAACTTTAAAATCAGTTTTCATCTGGAAAAAAGGGCTGTTAAGGGGTCAGAATTGAAATAAAAGGAACGTGAGCATCATCGGATGTGTAAACTGTTTCACGACTGCACATGCGCGGTGGGGAGACATAACAACTTTCTTATGTTAAGAATAAGAAAGTTTGAAAATACTTTTTAACGATCGTGCCAAGCTGGTCTTATGGTTATCGTACTTGACTCACTATCTTAAGATTTTGGTTTCGATCTCAGCTCTAGTATTTTTTTTTTTACTTACAAGAAGTGAACTGTTTAGAAAAAAAAAACATACTTCTCGCATGAACATTTTTTTCAGTTTTTTTTTTTCAAATTCATTTTTTAAAAGGAATTAAAAGTTACGTTTAATACCTACAGCATTTCTGTTTATAAGAAACAAGAAAGCTGCACAACCTAAACTATCATATTTAAGCGTATTTTACGACCGGGCAACGCCGGGTATCTTGCTAGTATAATATAAACAATATATTTTTTAATACCTACAGACATTAGAGTTTCCTTCTTTTAAGAATCATCGCCGCAGGAAGTCATGATTGCCGCTGGCCGTGGGATTCGAACATATCCACAAAACCATTTCTGACTCCATTAGCAAGGAATATAACCCCAGGGCTGCTGTCAACCTCAACGAGAATTAAGTAAAATAAAACATTTATAAAGCCAAATACAGACATAAATGTTATTAAGAACCATCTATAGTGATCAAGCGACCTGGAAGTCGTGACCTCACACGTAGGCCGTGACCGACTCTTCATTTCACAGACTGTGCTAAACTGTTTAGAAACTTACTTCTAGAAGAAGCGGAAATAATATATATATATATATATATATATATATATATATATATATATATATAATGTTATTATGTCTTTTATATTTTATAGAGGGAATTAGACCTGGAGTCTAAAGAGTACTACAAAAATTCTAGTTTTATATTTTATATATATATATATATATATATATATATATATATATATATATATACACACACACATGCACATGTGTTTTTGTCTTCTGTTATTATATAAAGTCACGCTGTCTCATCATCTTGTAAACTGAACGTTATATGAAACCCCTTCCAAAGTGTTGACTGTATCCCCCTCATCGATAATGAATGCCCCCTCCATTCATTACATATCTTTATTCACATCTATAATCTATTAGGTTGGCGCGAAAACAATGTCGTTTTATCACATACGCTACTTTTATATATGAATTACGCAACAAAAGTGACCCTTTTGTCGAGCGGATTGTGACTCGCGATGAGAAGTGGATCCTCTACGACAACCGGCATGGTTCAGCACAGTTGTTGAATGCCGGAGAAGCCCCACAACATTTCCCGAAGCTGAAAATGCACCCCACCACACACACACTATGTTGACTGTTTGGTGGTCTGCGGCCGGTCTCACCCATCACAGCTTCTTGAATCCGGGAGAAACGATTACACTGGAGAAGTACTGCTGACAAATTGATAAAATGCACTAGCAGCTCCAACGTCTGTGGCCAAGATTGGTCAATATGAAGAGACAAATTCTCCTCTATGACAATGCTGGCCCGCATGTTGCTCAACTGACCCTGAAGAATCTGAACAAATTGGGTTACGAGATTTTGCTTCATCCGCCATATTCACCGGACCTCTCGCCCACCGATTATCACTTTTTCAAGCATCTCGACGACTTCCAGCATGAAAAATGCTTCAAAAGCTGAGATGATGCCGAATCGTCCTTCGTTGACTTCATCGCTTTCAGAACTACGGATTTCTATGCTAATTGGATAAATAAAATTGTTTTTCGTTGGCAAAAATGTGTCAATTCTAATAATACTTATTTCGATGAATAAAGTTTATGAAATGAGTTATGCTTTTAAAGTTGAACGTAAATAAAAACCGACATTATTTTTGCACCAATTATATCACTATTTAGAAAAAAATAATTCTTAACATTGTGACGGGTCTCCGTTTACTATTTTCTACCTTCCCTCGATTAAGAAATGTTTATATATTCTTTTTTTCTCGCAATAAGGATTTGGTCAGTTATTAGATTGATTTGCCTCACTGCAAAAAGAAAAACAAAATACTACTACTACTACTACTACTACTACTACTACTACTAATAATAATAATACTTTTAATAATAATAATAATAATAATAATAATCTACTCAAATTTCAGTGAAGACACATAGCTGCTTCCAACGAGAAATCAATAGCAAGCAGCTGTTGCGATAATGCAAACTTATTTGCAAATAGTACCGAAAGAGGTGGAGAGTACTGGAAATCTGGAGAGACTTGTTGTCACTCAGCTTCCAGGGAACACCACAGGCTGTTTTCAAGAAGAGATCTTTGATAACCCGTGTGAAAGCTCCTTTTGAGCAAATAATAATAATAATAATAATAATAATAGAAAGGGTCAATAGACTAACACCTTTACAAAATCACCCTCCCAAAATGAAATTTTGCTTTTCATAGATAGATTACGTGGTTGAAAGGGAAAACAACAATTTGTTGTGCTGGCACCCCTACATAATCTGACGATTGATTGTTACTGACTTTACTTCCGGTAACCAGTTTCTTCTATCGAGTAGTCAGGACCTGAGACTCAAAGAAAGTTGGTCATAAACTTACTTTGCCCTTCCATTCGAGAAAAGTTCCCACTCAAACAAATATACGTTTCTGTATTTTCTGTTAATGTATTTTTTTTATTTCACTGTTCCCAAGCCTTCTCGTTCTTCTTTCAGCATTTAAACCACAACAGAATTATTTTCGAATTTCCAGTAGGAAAGCAGTTTCACATATAAATTTCACAATAATTTATAATTGTTTGCGGACTATTCTAACTTTAAAATCTTGTTTGATCGCTCACAAATCGAAACAAAATCCTGGTAGAACATAACATTTATTTGAGGTGTTTCTACCATTGGATTTCTTGATTTTCGATTTTGAGCGATTATCTGGATCATTGTGAAAAGCTTTAATTATTTTATTCTAACTCAAAACACGGTTTAAAATAAGTTTCAACAAAAATAAACTCACACAGGAAAGTAAAAGAAGCTTGCCGTTGGTAATATTTATTTGTTGCATATTTGTTTTTCATCTTTTTCTCGTTCTGTTTCTTACAGTAACACATGACCGAATCTCATTTTTCTTTGGCGGTGGTGGGAGTCTAAGTTTAAATGTAGATAGAATTCCCTTATTTATTTAAAATGTTTTCATTTTATGTATTTTATCCAATATTTGGATGAGCTCATGGTGAAATGTTTATCTATATTTACACTTGTAGACAAAGGGAAGACGTATCATGAATATTAATTATTTCAGAAGACGCCGATGGCAGACAATGACAATGCGTAGATGACGCCAACGAAATTGAAAAACCTTGTCCGTAGCATTTAAAATCTTTTAGTATCAAGTGGGAATCCATGAAACAATTATAGCGATTATATGCGAAAAGTTTTACTAAGTGATGTTTACAGAAAAAGGTTTACAAAGGGATGTTTACAGAAAAAGGTTTATAAAGGGATGTTTACAGAAACGGTTTAAAAAGGGATGTTTACAGAAACGGTTTACAAAGGGATGTTTACAGAAAGGCTTTACAAAGGGATGTTTACAAAAAAAGATTTATAAAGGGATGTTTACAGAAAAAGGTTTACAAATGGATGTTTACAGAAAAAGGTTTACAAAGGGATGTTTACAGAAAAAACGTTTACAAAGGGATGTTTACAGAAAAGGTTTATAAAGGGATATTTACAGAAAAGGTTTACAAAGGGATGTTTACAGAAAAGGTTTATAAAGGGATGTTTACAGAAAAGGTTTACAAAGGGATGTTTACAGAAAAGGTTTACAAATGGATGTTTACAGAAAAAAATTATAAAGGGATGTTTAAAGAAACGGTTTATAAGGGGATGTTTACAGAAAATGTTTACAAAGGGATGTTTACAGAAAGGTTTACAAAGGGATGTTTACAGAAAAGGTTTATAAGATGATGTTTACAGAAAATGTTTACAAAGGGATGTTTACAGAAAAGGTTTATAAGGGGATGTTTACAGAAAAGGTTTACAAAGGGATGTTTACAGAAAATGTTTACAAAGGGATGTTTACAGAAAATGTTTACAAAGGGATGTTTACAGAAAAGGTTTATAAAGGGATGTTTACAGAAAAGGTTTATAAGGGGATGTTTACAGAAAAGGTTTAGAAAGTGATGTTTACAGAAAAGGTTTATAAGGGGATGTTTACAGAAAAGGTTTATAAAGGGATGTTTATAAAAAAGGTTTACAAAGGGATGTTTACAGAAAAGGTTTACACATTGATGTTTACAGAAAATGTTTACAAAGGGATGTTTAGAGAAAAAGGTTTACAAATGGATGTTTACAGAAAATGTTTACAAAGGGATGTTTACAGAAAATGTTTACAAAGGGATGTTTACAGAAAAGGTTTATAAAGGGATGTTTACAGAAAAGGTTTATAAGGGATGTTTACAGAAAAGGTTTAGAAAGTGATGTTTACAGAAAAGGTTTATAAGGGGATGTTTACAGAAAAGGTTTATAAAGGGATGTTTATAAAAAAGGTTTACAAAGGGATGTTTACAGAAAAGGTTTACACATTGATGTTTACAGAAAATGTTTACAAAGGGATGTTTACAGAAAAAGGTTTACAAATGGATGTTTACAGAAAATGTTTACAAAGGGATGTTTACAGAAACGGTTTACAAAGGGATGTTTATAGAAAAGGTTTATAAGGGGATGTTTACAGAAAAAGGTTTACAAAAGGATGTTTACAGAAATGGTTTACAAAGGGATGTTTACAGAAAAAGGTTTACAAAGGGATTTTTACAGAAATGTACATATTAAAGAAATAAATTATTGCCCGAAGATCAATTTTAATTCTGGGAGTGGGGTTTACAACCCATTCGTGACTTTTCCCTTATGTTGTAAGTGAACAATTTCTAATAATTAAATAAATAAATTTGTGCTAATTTCATTTTTTTATCGTCAAGAAAAATCAAAGTCTCGTTTTGTAATCGGAAATAAGGATCAAATTTTTCCGAATCCGATACCGATTCCGATACTCTAAAAAGTTCAGATTTTTTTAATTCCCGATCCCAATTTCGCTTACTCGCCCAAACGCTAATATATATATATATATATATATATATATATATATATATATATATATATATATATATATATGTATATATATATATATGTATAAAGGGCCTTTTTACGACTTATATCTTTAAGTATATATAAATAAATAAATATATTATTATTATTATTATTATTATTATTATTATTATTATTATTATTATTATTATTATTACCAATAAATTTACAAAGTTGCGATACTGGACACACTATTGTCACGGAGATATGGTCGATTTAAACCGCAAGTACTCATCAGGCGACTTAAAAAGGTTGTTTTCCACTGAAGAAACAAGTCCTCAAATGAAGAAAAAGAAAACTATTAAAAGAATAAAACGTTTTTAAAATTTAAAGGGAGAGAGAGAAGACTCATATGACATATATATTCCAGACATTAAAAGTAAGGGGGAAAAAAGATGGAAAAAGAAATAAAATAAAATAAAATAGGTATTCAAGGTTATCAGTGCGGAGGGAGGTGAGTTACTAGGAAATAAGTAGACTAAGGTGGAAGTGTAAAATAATTAGATTATGGATAACAATTTGAAACTTTGGCCCAGTTCATCACCAGGGAATTAATACAATTTTCAAAAATGGTCCACGTTTTCCAATGCATATATTGTTACCTAAATTGGTGAAATTGACCGTTTTTCAATCGACTCAATTAATTACCTTCTCTAGTCGGGGACCCACCACGGTGAAACGAAAAGAAGCGTTACATGTCCCCTTGTAGTGACTTAGTCTAGAATATATTGCGGTCGCATTGCACTGTAGAGAATTTACTCTTCATTTTATAAAATTAGTTTTATATAATAATTTGCATTAAAGTTTAAAATGTAAAAGTCAAGTATCATGGTTAAATTGTGCTCCAAACAGAAACATTCACGTTGAATGAGCCTTTGACTTATCAAAGAACTAACTGTTGCTTTTATACGTAGTGCTCTTCATCCGTCTACGAGTCCATAGGGAATTAACTCTCACAGACACACAGAAAAAGTTCCTTTTATATATAAGTAAAAACAAATAAAATTTATCAAGCCGTGTTCTGTTTATTTCTTCCTTACGAGCAAATTTGATATTACACGCGACTTGCTTCCATGAAAGTTGCCGTAGATTGCAAAGGAAGACTAAAATCAATGAGTGTCAACGCGTACAAGAAGGGCCCTGTCCAAAATTATTGGCATTCAGCCGCCGAACAAAATTGAATTGGCTTCTCGAAATCTTTCCCGGCCAACAGGTGTCAGACACGACCACACCAGACCACAACAAGTCTGCTAGAAAAGAAAAAAAAGTACTAGTCGCCATTTGCATAACGTATCTCTTTATTTCCTCCTCTTTCTATTCTCTTTTTTTCTCTCTCTCATGCACACACATAAATATATATCTACCCCTTCTTTACATGTGTGTCGTCACAAGCCCCCCTCTCTCTGTCTTTCTAGTACTACTAGATCAGGTTGTGCGAACATGCTGAATTGCTGACCTAACATTCACTAAGCATTTCTTGTTTCAAAACTCAATCATGCTCTGCAAACTAAAAAATGAAACAACAATTGTCCTCTAACGAGCCCGGAGAATAAAACATTTACCAAAATTACTGGATTCGACACTAAATAAAAAAGATTGATATGCTGTAAACAAAAAATCGAAAGGTTTCAAGTTATAAAAGACTTGGAACACAAGACTTCTTTCCAAAATTATTGGAGTTTATTTAGGCTGGCGACGTGTGTTTATGAGCGTGGATGAAATCGCTGTGGTATGCCCTTACGCTTTCCAGCAAGACTCTGCATCTGTACACTAAGCCAAGACCTATTCGTGGCTGCTTAACAATATTCCCCATTATTTGTGTTGGATTTCACCAGAAATATCCGTCTAAGAATTAGAACAAAAGACAAGGGGAAATAGTAAACATTCCAGAGTAAAAGAACGTTTATATAAATTGACCCAACAGAAAGCGAAGAGTGGACAAACACAGTGTGTCACAAAGCGATGGCAAGCTCACACATTTTCCTCACTGTCAAAACACTCACAACACCCCAACGCGCATTCACTGATGAAAACACCCGTCATACCGAAATTGAAACTGTTGTCAGTGGCAATAAAGAAAATATTTTTATAGATCTGCTGTGCTGTGTTTTATTCGTTTTCTTGATTGGGTGTGTTTATCTGTTTGTACGCCCACATTCCATAGGATTTTGTAACTTTCATGTTCAATTATTATTATTATTATTATTA
>NC_136512.1:82991982-82996982 GCF_053919585.1 Euprymna scolopes | reverse complement strand
TTTTAGTCACTCTTGTTATTCTTCGAAATACATAGTACAAAATATTCCCTTTTCTCATATATTTATAGTCTGAGAATAGTGGAATTACTTGCGAAGACACCGATTTTCAGCTTTGGTTGTATTTTCACTTACTTTTTTTTTGCCTACGGAAGCCCTTAAAGACTGAAGACTAATTTTTCTTCTCTTTATTTTTTTTTTTACAAGGGAATCATCTCTTGTCAAGGCTCAGAGGCCACTCGAGGATATGGGTTAAATAGTGTACAGTGGTCAAAAGGACAATATAGTAATCGTTAGAAGTGTGAATTTGGTAAATTCGATTACTTAAGGGGAACGGCTCATCAAGAACTTCTTTACATTGGACTTGAATACGGCGATATTGTAGTCAGCTGGAAAGCAGGTAAATGGAACAGAGTTCCACGGTGTGCAGTTCTAAGAAAGAAACTTTGTTCATGGAATCTACGTTTAGGTTTAGGCACAGATAAAGAGTGGGGTAAATTATTGATAGTGTTTTCAGCTAGACGAGGGTTTCTCGTGAATGTTAGGCGAGGAGGGGCCATAGATTGGAGCTTAGATGAGCATTTGCCATTGATAACACTTGATCTCTTCATATGTTTTCATCTGTTTGTTTTAATCCTTGATTTTTAATTTTTTTTTCCCATCATTTTATAAGCTCTTTGTGCAAAGAAGTTTCATATAATGCTATTTCAATTAATTCTAAAAAAAAAAGACGATTTGTTCATGGAATCTACGTTTAGGTTTAGGCACAGATAAAGAGTGGGAGAAATTATTGATAGTGTATTTCAGTACTAACATTGAACGCTAAACAACAATCATATATCAGTTCGTGTCAGTCGGACATAACCAAACACCATCGCCGTCTAATGCTACTGCCAGTGATAGTATCAGGTTGGTGCAAAAATAATTGTCGTTTTTTTTTGCATAAAGTTGAATGTCAAAAAACGATTTTTGCATCAACCCAATATTAGTATTATTTGTAATTTTAGTATTGTTGATACTACTACTACTACTACTACTACTACTACTACTACTACTACTTTGTTACCATTGTTCTTCCTCAAAAGATATCGTACAAAAATTCGCTTACCTCAAGTATTAACGGAATATGACGAAGACACTAATTTACTAATTTGATTGCAATTTTATTAACTGCTTTTTTTTTTTTTAATAAATATTATGATTGGAAAAGACACACGTTCTTTGACAGAACAGTTAGAAAACTAGCTTTTACTTGATTAAAAACTTCATGCAACCTTCTTCTTTTTTTACACAGTGATCACCACTTATCAAGGCCCGGAAGCCACTCAGGGATAAGGGTTATTGCAAGTACATTACGTTAGTGTGGAGATTTGATGAAGTGTTTACTTAAGGGGGCGGTTCATTAGGAATTTGTTAACGTTGGACTTGAATACATCCAAGTTGTAGTCCGGCGGGAAGCAGGCAGACGGAACAGAGTTCCACAGGCGTGCAGTTCTAAGAAAGAAGCTTTGTTCATGGAATCCGCGTTTTGATTTAGGCACAGATAAAGAGTGGGGGAAACTTTTGACAGTGGATTCAGCTAGACGGGTGTTTTTCGTGAAAGATTGGCGAGAGGGGACCAGGGATTGGAGTTCAGACGAGCACCTGCCATGGAAATAACGATAAAACAAGGATAGGCTCGCAACGTCTCTTCTGTGGGAGAGAGGTTGAAGGGTAGAGAAAAGGGCATCCCCCACTAAGCCATGAAGTCTATTTTGTACTCTGTCAAGGCAGGATTGGCTGTTTTTATAAGCTCCTGCCCAGATATGGCAACAGTATTCCATCCTTGGACGTACTTGGCTTTTATATAGATAGAGAATTGCATCAGTAGTGAGATATCTTCTTTTTTTGGGAGGGGAAATAAGTCCTATTTACATTGGTATCCTCTCACTGGCAAATATTGTGAATTGATGACATGATATAACTAGTGACGTACAAAAAAGTCAAATATAAATACATTAAATCTGTAAGTTGTTTTGGGATACATACTTGCAAACCTGTTTTTTTTACTATAATAAGTTTCGCCACGTGTGACTGAATTCCGAAAAAAATCAACACGTGACACAAAATAAATACATAAAATAAATAAAATAGATAAAAACTGCTACACAAACAATACTTTCTATTAATTTGATTTTGTTTTAGTTGTCTATAGTTTTAACATGTTTAAAAAAATTCTTGAACTGAATAGCGCATCAGTCAACCTTCCCGAATTGTTTTAGAGCTTCTTTCTGCGTTTTTCGACATTTTTTCTTCTTAGCGGGCATGTATTTCTAAACTTAGAGACCACCTCAGAAAAACAAAACGAAACAAAAACATCTCAGTCTATAAGGTTTCTACTTCATTGAAATGCGACAGGCCCAATGGTTTCATGATTGCTTAACGTACTTTTTATTAGCGGGTATTCATTTCTGAACTTGAAAATCACTTCATAAAAAACAAACAAAAAATGTCTCAGCCTAGTAGACCATCTGCTTCATTTAAAACACTACACCCAATGACAGTAAGCTAAATTTTGAACATTTTTTTTATTATTAGCGCGCCTTCATTTCTTATCTTATCAAACACTTTATAAATATAGAAGCAAAACAACAATAAATTCTCATTTATTGAAAGACACCAGAACCAATGGCTTTAGAACGGATTATAATATTTATTCGCAAACATTTTTTATTGCCATGCACACTTTTGATAAAACGTTAACTCACCTGCCTTTTTAACATGTAGATATTTTTCTTCGTTACAACTCGGCTGTGGGACCTTCTATTCAAAGTCATTACCAATTACTCTAAACAAACAAAACAAAATTACCTAAGTCTATACATTATTCACTTGCCTTACAAAACACTTTCTTCGTAAACATTCTTGAGTCATTACTTTTTTTTTATTGGGAAAAATTCATGCAGACATGCAAACTTTTTAAAACAGTTAACTAACGTGCTTTTTAACATTCCTGTTTATTGTTTCACGATTGCATAAAATATTTCTTCCTAAACAAGATGTATTCTTTACTTTCTATTATAGGGGTGGAAGCACATTTTTAGACTTAATTAACGCGCTTTTTTAACATCGCTTTGTATTGGTTAAGCCTACAATTATTATCGAGACTCGAAAGCGCCCACATTGTAATAAATCGAGAAACAGTCACGTGGTATTGTGTTCCACAGATGGGAAATTAACTTTATTCATGCAAGTTCCGTTTAGTTTTCGATACAATGTCGCTCGGAATAAAAAACTTTTGTCCCATTGTGATGAAGTTGACCGATAGCCATCTAAGTGCTTAATAACCTAGATAGAGTGCTCAATATCCTGGATATAGTAGGTAGTAACCCAAAAGCTAGTTTTATTTTTTCACTCTACTCTTAAAAAAAGTGACTTCTCTTCTATAGGGGGTGATGTGTTTTAATAGTGCTCTGGAGGTCTCTTTACTTTGATAAGTGTTCAGTATATTAGATAGAGACAAGAATCAAAGTGCTCAATACCCTGAATAGAGCAGGTAGTAACCGTAAAAGTAGTTTTACTTTTTGACAATCCTTACAATAAAAAGAATTTCTCTTCTAGATGGAAGGGAACACTTGGTTCTGATAAAGCTATTTCGGTCGCTTTTATTTCAAAAGTGTTCAATATCAAAAATAGAGTACATGCTAAAAAAAAGAAAATTCTGTATAGTAGTTGTAGTAAGACGAGTTTCTGTTATAATATTTTTACAGTGAATCAGAAATGCAATAACGATAAGGTAAGTTTATATACAATTTGAGGATTTGCGGTAAATTGGTAACTTTTACGTGGTGGAACTACGCACTGTTTCTGGGGGCGTACCTGCCACGTTCTGTTTTCGTGTTCGGGATGGAAAGAGTCGTTGACTAAGGACGAAAAAGGTAATTAGAGGCGCAGATGTTTGCTGTATTTCACGCAGAGACAACAGAATCGAGAGACAAATGTTTTTCCGACAGTCCTCAGAGATTTGCAGGAGCATCATTATCGGTATTCTATTTGCGGAAAACCAAGTTTCTCTACCACTCTTATTTCAATAAACAGAAAACGAAACTATTGTAAATCTATAATAGTAAATATCACACACACACACACACACACACACACACACACACACACACACACACACACACACACACACACACACACATATATATATATAATTTGAGGTTGCTATTTTTCAAAAATAAAGAAACCAGTGAAATATAACGATGTTAATACAAGAGTTCTCAACACGGAAGCAGAGTAAGTTACATTTTTAATTAATCACATGTTTCGATCTTTTAGTATATAGTAACTAGAGACCTTTTCAGGCAACAACGCTTATTTCCGAAAGCGAAATTCCGCATGAAGATGGGATTATCATACAAATTCCAACCAAAGTAGGATAAAAAATGCTCAGTCAACATATAAATGTACTTGGTCGAATTAAGTCGACCTTGCAAGCGAACTATATGCCCTGGACCATACATACTAATAATGCCCCACACCAAAATTGAACATTCACCAGCTTGCAGCGTTGAAACTGATCACCTAGGATGAAATTCTTCGTCTTTCCTCCGACGGACGTACCGCCTATAATCACTGCCTAGCCTATTGAACTTGCTTTCGTCACTAAAAAGCACTTTTGACCAAATGGAAGAGTCATGATCTTCATTGCATCTGACGAAGTGCAGACGGCGCTTTTTGTTCTTTACATAAGGCATTGGCTTGCGTCTTGCAGCATATCCTCGCAAATTCAATTTCTTGAATATGTTCTTGACAGTAGAAGGAAAGCACTTTTTAACAAGATTGCACTGTTGATGAATTTAGTGAGCAGTTTCAAATCTGTTTCTTATGCTACGGATCTTGATAGCATTATCTTCCCTGTTAGAAGTAATTCTAGTACGACCAGATTTAGGGGCATCACGAACACTGCCGGTGTTTTAATGCTTTTGCACAGTCTTTCGTCCGTTTACTCATCACATTTT
>NC_136512.1:82929482-82989482 GCF_053919585.1 Euprymna scolopes | reverse complement strand
TCACGTCCAGATAACTTACATCTAACATTTCAAGTGTTTAGACCCCAAATTGCGAAGGAGTTTTGTAATCTGCAATGGTTAACTCTTTCAACCTTGACCTCTTGACAGCTAAAATTGTCCTCCAAAACGGATTAAAAAGCTTGCTGCCTGTCTGAATACGCTTTATGTAAAATTTCAAATGTTTACACCCAAAATTGGCTCAATAGTTTCTTAGAGTCCGCAGAGGTAATTCTTAAAAAAACTTTGCATGTGTTTTCTTTGCATGTGTACTATATAGGCAAACCAGAAATCTATATAATTATAAAACTCAAATGACCTTGTAACCATGTATGCAACTCACTTTCCGGTTTACGACATCCGGTTGTGCATGACCTGCGCACTGAAATATTAACGTTATTATTTCGAAATTATTATTTACCATGGGAAGAGTGGGGTTTAAAATAAACAAAAAACAAAAGAACAATTGGGACGCTGAAATATTAACGTTATTATTTCGAAATTATTATTTAACATGGGAAGAGTGGGGTTTAAAATAACTTAAACGTAATATAGAAATGAAAGATGTAAAAAAAAAGCAGATATATCAAAATTTGAATTTAACTATAATAAGTATTATGGTATATGTTCATTACAAATTTACCTATTAGTATGACCAACCACTTATAATTCAGTAACTGTAATTTTTTTTTCAAAAATAATCTTCAAAAAAATAATCTCCAAAAAAATCTTCAAAATAATAATTTTAATTTAAATAATCTTCAAAAAAAAATAATTTTCAAAAATAATAAATTATAATAAACAGAACGACTCATAGAAATCTATCTCTATTCTTTTTTCATTTTAATATACTTTCATAGAAATGTTTCTGTCATAACAGAAACATTTCTATGAAAGTATATTAAAATGAAAAAAGAATATAGATACTCAAAAAAAAAAACCTATTTTCTTTACGTCTCAAGTGTCCCGCTCATACATGAATTCCATAGCTAATATAAAATACTGACCCAACGGGTCACGGGTAGTCTAGTTTACTTATATATAAACTCCGACTGCCCTTGCTTGCATTTTGTTTATCAAAAACATTGTTGTCATCGAAGCTAGCTAGTATTTAATAAAATTCACACTCATTTTCAGCGTCCAATCAATCGAGTACATTATGTAAAAAAAAACAAAAAAAACTATTTTCTTTACGTCACAAGTGTTGCGCTCATATATGTGGGAGTTGAAAACTCCCAGGCTAACTCGATTGTCGCCCTTTAACTCAGAAGAACGACCTAGCTACGTCACTTCCTGTTCCCCATATTTCTTCCTCTTTCATGCTGGACCTTCAAGCAGTCAAGATGTAACAAACACCGGTCCGGTGGCAATGGGCCACCACTGCGCTCCTGACTAGCCTGTCAGCCTTTTGCAGCTATCAACCGCAAGTAACGTTACTCATCTCTCAACTTTTTTTTTTTTTTTACATAGGCCATTATCAAGGCCAAGAGGCCACTCAAGGATAAGGGTTAAAGAGTGTACAGTAGAAATTGGACAATATAGTAATCATTAGTAATGAAAATTTGGTAAATTTGATAACTTATATGGAACGGCTCATCAAGAACTTATTTACGTAAGACTTGAACACAACCATATTGTAGTCAGCCGGAAAGCAGGAAAACGGAAGACAATTCCACAGGCGTGCAGTTCTAAGAAAGAAGCTTTGTTCATGGAATCTACGTTTAGGTTTAGGCACAGATAAAGAGTGGGGGGAATTATTGATAGTGTTTACAGCTAGACGAGTGTTTCTTGTGAAAGTTTGGCGAAGTGGGAACCATAGATTGAAGCTCAGTCGAACACTTTCCATGAAAATAACGATACATCAGAGACAAACTCGCAACATCTCTTCTGTGAGGTAGAGGTTGTAAGGAAGAGAAAAGGACATCTCCTACGAGGCTACGAAGTCTATTTTGAACTCCTCAAGGCAGGCCAAGTCCTTTCTAGCAGCTCCTGCCCAGATGTGGCAATAGTATTCCATCCTTGGACGTACCTGGCTCTTCTATAGATAGAGAATAGCATCAGCAGTGAGATATCTACCGGATCGATAGAAAGATCCCACCATTTTTCCAGCGGCCTTGGCAACAGATTTGATGTACGTGTTCCATTTAAGATCAGGAGTAATGGTCAAGCCAAGAAGCTTGTCGAAACTTGAGGCCTCCTGAAGACGAGAGCCATTCATTTCAATTGATGCCAGATGTGGATCAGAATCTCTTTATTAATATTCTTCATGTATATTTATGTAAATAAATTGCATTTCTTTTGCTGATATATAGCGGTATGTTTTCGTCTTCATTATGCGAGTTTTTGCTTTTCCAATCCTTTCACCATTACACATGGGGGCAGGCTCCTTGATAACGCGAGCAGACCGTCCTGTCCCCAACAAGATTGGTAGACTGCCGACGTGATATTTTTTTCAAGATTGGTGACTTAACGAACGTTTATCATTAACGCTGAACAATCTTCGTTCCCAAAAACATTTAAAACGTTCTCACTGTCGCAAATGAATCATACGGATATATCGTTAAATAATCAGTGAAATATATTAAAAAAAGAAAGAAAAAAAAAACAAAACAAAAAAAACGCAATTTTCCAATGTTTTTGTCTTCATTATGCGACTTTTTGCTTTCCAATCATTTCACCATTACACATGGAGACAGGATCCTTGATAACGGGAGCAGACCGTCCTGTCCCCTACATACATGAATTCCATAGCTAATATAACATACTGACCCAACGACTCACGGGTAGTCTAGTAACTAATAATTTTCAAAGCATTTACCAATAACAAAATAAGCAGCAACTTCTAGGTGAGGTCGTAGCAACGAAAGAACGCTTAGCATATTTAATAGCTCTCTTTTTACAAGTGTCCACGTGTGGTTTTGAAGGCAGACATCTACAATATTAAACCATTCGTTTGGAAGAGAACGCTTTCCAAAATATCTCATCAAATATTATCATATTTTAGGGAAAGTACGAGGTAACTTCCAAACAAATCCAACCAGTGGAATCGTTAGCAAAATCCAGTCATATATGTGACAGAAGCTTCAAGTTTCAGTCATTCATTTAATCTGATCTACATTCTTATGTCATATAAAAAATGACCTGAATTGTAACTATCACCGAAAACAAAAAGGTTTACATTCCAGGTCAAAGAGTTAGAATCTCGTAACGCGAAATAAAAGACATTTAAACATTTCAAATATTTACATTTCAGGAATGTTGGTTGATGTCTTTATAAGACACGGATAACATAAACAAGAGATGTGTGAGTGACAAATTCCGCCGTCGCCTGAAACACACACACACACGCACGCACCCCCCCACACACACACACACATACACACACACACACACTGTTACTGCTACACGAATTTTTTGTTTAGTCTCTCTCTTCTCTCCCTCTCTCTTGTCAATAGCCAACAGTGAATTGTAAATAAACTTTTATGTTAACAAAATTCGCCAGTGTTGTTTTAATAGCAACAATAAAAATTTTTTCAGGTGTATATAATTTCGCAAATATTCTAAAATAACTAGCTAGAAAATCATATTTTTATATTATTAGGCCTTCGGGGCCGGCGATGCAGTGGATAAGGGCGTTGAATCTCTACGGTTCTAGGTGAGCATTGCCTGAAGATATCGGTTTCAATCCTACTCAAAGCAGACCAGAGGATTAATCGGCTAAAACGTGGCGAGACAACAACAACTATGGGAGGCAGTAATTACTGAGAATACAGTTAAGAGATTCAGCATTTCTATTCCGTTGCGGTTAACCACCTGATGAAGGCCAAAGGAATAGTTGGCCGAAACGTCATAAACTAATAACTATGAAAATGAGGGTAATAGTCCGCAAATAAATAAACAGAAAATAATATATGCTTTGAATAACGCAAAAATAAATCGTTTTTGAAGTTTTTCTTAGAATGCCGATTTATAAGTTTTTCTATGGTTGAGTTTTTAAAAAAAAATTTTTTTTTACATTTTTCACTTTGCGTCGTTTTCTTCTTTCTTATTTATTTTTTTTTAAAACATCATTGATTTTGCCGGTGGTTTATATGAAGATGGATACTAGTGCGAACAAGAACGAAACAATTTTCACCGCCATTTTAAACGGTGATATACACTAGTAAGAAAATAATATTGAGTTGTTTGGGAAACAAGATTCGTTTGGATAAATAATCATTGAAATGAATCTGACACTTTCATCTTGAAAAAAAATGATAAAACATAAAATGAAATGTTTTCTTTGTTTTCGCTTTCAATATGAAAACGAGGCTGAATAATATAAACGTACACTCACATACAAAAAGAAAGACATAAAAAACACACACATAAATGTTAATATAATCACACACACACACACACACACACACACTCACGCACTCACGCACGCACGTACTACACACTCATAGCACATACATAGAGATACATAGACACCCTTCAAACGTACGCAAACATTAATTGGGTTTCGTTTTTCGTGTTTTTATTTTTCAATTTGCGCTGGAGACACTTAATTAATTTTTCAATTAAAAAAAAAATGAATATCAAACAGGAAAAAAAAAGAAGAAAAAAATTAGGTTTTGTAACAAATACATAAAAAACCCTAAGATTTTCGTCGTCAAGAAAAGATGATCTCCCAAGTAAAATTAGTAAACTTAGAAACATCTATTCGAAAACAACATAGCCACGTACACTAACACTGTATTTATACTGCAGTTAGAAAATAAAGTAAAGCCAGTTGAATTAATGATTTTTCTCATCATAATTTCTTTCTTAGAAAATATCTATTTTATTCTAAGTAGTCATTTTATTTTACTAAACTTAAGACTATGTTTTTCTTTTCTGAGGTTTTGAGATGTGGATTGGTTATTCGTATTATATGATTCATCGGACTACTGTTCTCATCTTGATTGTGATTTTCATAACGTTACGGTCGATGTGCGAGCAACTGAAAAATAAAATTGTGAATTACTTAGGACTTCTATCTAGCATGGCTGACAGAACAAGAACAGGCTTTCCCCGTGAAGTAAATAAAGGTTTCCGCTTGAAATTACGTCTAAATTCCCGAGTTCGACAAGACACCTCTTTGTTTTTATTACATTTTCACCCCAAACAAGGCACATTGCCACTTTGGTGTAGGAGGCTACTATCAGGGGCAGTATATTGGGATTTGGGCAGCAAGATGTCGGTTCACGTTATACTTGAAATTCTGCATGTCATTACAGTTAGGGAAGCAGGGACCTGGAATGGAATTCCAGAGTCTAGCGGTTCTGGGGAAGAAACTACTGGAGTAGAAAGATCTTTTGCATCTAGGGATCTCTACTGTGTGGGGGTGGGATTTAACTGCCTGTCGGGTTTGTCGAGGGTATCTACGTCGTGCCCCCAAGTGTCTGCAGTTCGTCAGAGCATTTACCATTAAAATACTAAGGTCAGAGGTTACATCGACCGAAACGTTGTGAAAATCACACTCAAATTTATAACAGTTGTCCGACGAATCCAAATAATACGAATAGCCAATCCTCATTTCAATAATCTACAATATATTGGGTACAATATAATCAACAATAGAGACTTAGTTCTATAATAATAAATACGAAATCTGCATAGATTAAAATACCATATTTAAATATATTTTACGACCGGGCAACGCAGAGCGCGTTGCTATTTATAATATATCTATTATTTGTTTGTTTAAGCTGTTGCAATATTGTTTACATACTAAAATGGTAGGATTAAAGAAAATTGGAAGGTTCTATTTATAGATGGGTAAAATTAACTCCCAAAAACAGAACAGTTTTACAACACTTTTATGTCTTTTTACGAAGATTAAAATCCAGATACAATGATACTAAACCGTATGTCTGGAACTCTTATTCTAAATTTGATCAAAAACTATTCCATCCTTTTGATTCTAGAAAATGTCTAAAATTTAATTGAGGAAAAAAAAAAAATTGAAAATCAAGGGATTTTACTAAATACTATGGATCAAATTTAATGTAAATCTGAAATATTGGAATTTTCAAATAGTAAGTTGCTCCCATTATGCCTGACTGTCATAAAATTACGAAGGTTACACATTATGACCTCGCCCCCTTTAAAATGCTTTAGAGAAACTGAAATTTGAAGAATTTTTATTAATTGATCTCTGAAGCCTCTAAATAAGTGGTTCTCAACATTTTTTTTTACCCATAGAGCCCTTTTCCTTCTTGTTTTCTTGGTGGATCCCCTCTTAACTATTGGTCATAGTATGGGAGGGCGAAGATCAGACAGGCAATATAATAGGCGATAGGAACTGACCAATCAAATGGAGTATCGTTCTGCTAGCAACCAACCAGAATTCCTCTATAATATAGTGGATCATTTAGAATTCCCGTAATAATTTTTCGTGTGCAGACGAGAAAAGTAATTTATCTTTGTCTGAAAACTTTTAAAGTTCAAGACTTATACAGATTAGCTTATACGGATAAGATGTTACAATATTTCTGGATATTGTTTTAAATTTTACAAAAAAAAAAAAAATGATTGTCAATTATTTAATTATGTTTCTTACGAGGACAACGGTTTTTACATCTCGACACCCAATATCACAATCACTTTTAATACCTTATATTCGTTTAAAAATATCATTTATTCGACGTGTTTTATTGCCGTACTAGCACGACCCTTTAATCGGCGTTGCCCGAGAAGATGTAAAAGAATGTTAATTAAAAACCAATTTGTAAACCGTGATAAAAAATTAAAATTAAAATTGTGTTCATACATTACATGCTTACCTCAATTTGTTTGTCAAAAAATATGAATTACGTAATACAAAGCCAACCGTTTTCTTACAAAATCTAAAATTAGTTCCTTAAACTCAAACCCTAACGCCCAAACGGAAAACATATCCCAAACCTCTCAATAACATTCTCACTAAACTCCAAACCTAGCCGTACACTCTAACCGTACACTCTAATCGTACACCCTAAACCCTAACCGTACACGCAAAACCTTAACCCTAATTTGAAACCTTAATCGTTAGTACAACTCTAACTGTAAACTCCAATCTAACTCTAAACCCTAACAATAAGCTCTAATCCTAACGGTAACCTTAAACTTTGATCCTAACCCAAAAATCTAGGTCTAACTATAAATCTTATTCCTGACCAAAAGCAAAGGTTATATATTTTCACACGTTTACTTGCCTGCCATCTGATTTGTTTTTACCCACATCTACCAAAAATTCGTTTTTTTCTAATTCAGTATTGATTCATAGGTAAACAACTCAAGTGAAACTTTGAAGCATAAACGCTGTTGTGCCTCTGAAATCCGTTCTTACTTCAATCCTATTCTTGAGCTTCATAAATAACATAACCAGTACTTCTATAATTAAGTATTTTTACTGTTATATTTTTTTATTTATTTCGCTGTTTTATTATTTATTTTACTGTTTTATTTACTTATTTTTACTGGTTTAATATATTTTTTTTACTGTTTTATTATTTTTTTAATTTCTGATTTATTTTTACCGTTTTATTTATTTTTATTTTTGCTGTCTTATTTTTAAAAAAAATATTGTTGACACACCAATTCCTGTCAGATCACCGAAGTTAAACAACGATGAGCCTAACCAGTTACCAGATGGGTGACTATTTGGAATAGAGGAGCGCGGTTAGCACTATTGTCAAAGGAAGAGTAAGGCTCCCTCCTCCCTCCCACTATTATCTTGATCGGAAGGGGAGGAGCTGAAGTAGGTAAACAACTGAAATAAAACTTTGAAGCATAAACGCTGTTGTGCCTCTGACATCCATTCTAACTTCAATCCTACAGCGTCAATGGAGTTCTTAATAATGAGCAACAATGAATTCATTAATGTCTCTAGGAAAAGAGATATAGACAGATAATGACAGCTGTAAATGTCAGGCATGAAACCACTTGAATTAATAAGTATTTTTACTACTACATATAATATAATAAAGCCAACCGTTTTCTTACAAAATCTAAAATTCGTTCCTTAAACCCAAGCCCTAACGCCAAAACTGAAAACATATCCCAAACGTCTCAATAACATTCTCACTAAACTCCAACCCTAACCGTAAACCCTAACCGTACACTCTAACCGTACACCCAAAACTTTAACTCTAATCTGAAACCCTAACCGTTAGTACAACTCTAACTGTAAACTCCAATTTAACCCTAAACCCTAACTCCAACCCTAAACACAAACAATAAGTTCAACTGTCTGAGACAGAAAGAGACTGCAACCTATTGTTCTACGACAACAAACAAAATGTGTGGCAATACAGTGTCAATGGGGTTCTTAATAATGAGCAACAATGAATTCATTAATGTCTCTAGCAAAAGAGATATAGACAGATAATGACAGCTGTCAATGTCAGGCAGGAAACCACTTGAATTAATAAATCCTTTTTCAAACATTTTATTAACAATTTGATTAAGAACTTTTTCTAAGACGCAAAACTGTAAAAACCTCAGCTAAGAATTTTGTTCTTTCAACTCTACGATATCTTTCTTCTCTGCTTCGTCATAAAATGTTCGTAAGATGACCGACATGCCATAAAAGCCAACAAGCACTCATCCAACCATGTGCGTATGAGAGAAAAAAAATGCGAATTGTATCCTCCTTTTTCATCATGAATATGTCGTTTAGACAAACAAAAAAGTAATTTTTTTGTCAAGTGATGGCTTATTTCCTACCATTTAATAACAGCTATCAAGATGGTCTCCGGGTATTTTCCGAAGTAAAACTTTTCCAAACTGTTATTAAAAAATAAGGAAATTGAAACACTTTTTTTGTTGTTTGATCGTATGCCCCCACCCTTCCTTTGTGGCGTATATTCAAAATCTAGAACGGGTGAGATTAAACTAGATGTTATATATATATATATATATATATATATATATATATATATATATATATATATATATATATATATATATACTAGCAAAAGTACCCGTCGTTGACTGGTTTCAAAAACAGCCTACAGAAAATGAACTCTGATTTATGAAAGTATGATAGGGAAGGGTTGTAAAGAGATAGCTCCGAATTTGGGGGGTATCAAAACCGAAGCAAAACATGATGAAAGTAAAAATAAAATAGATGAAACCCATAATTTATTATAAAATATCTGTTCACACTGAAACACTTATCACAATATTCTGTGGATCTATATTAAAAAAAAAAACTTGTTAAACTTTGTGACATATTTACATTCTATGGAGGTCAGGCGGGAACGAACACTCCATAATTTTATTATACCATATTTCTTCAAACTGGAACATAATTATCAAAGTATACTTACGGAGATAGATATGAAAAGTCTTTATTAAAGTTTGTGCCAATTTCCATTCTATGGAGGGCACAATTTTATTATACCATCCTTATTTAAGTTAAAGCATATCAAAGTATTCTTATGTACATCCATATCAAAAACACTTTTTTTTAAATTTTAAAATTTTTTATTTCGATACTTTGTGGATCAGGCAATTACGCAGACCCCACAATTTTAATGAATCATCATTATGTCAGATAAAACATACCCATTCCTGTGTCTCGATAGATGTTTTATCATTATATGTGATCAGTTTTCTATAATAGTCAACCATATAGGAGCGTATTTGTGATCAGACACACACACACACACACACACACACAAAGACGTTCAGCTTTATATTATATATATATATATATATATATATAGCACGGTTATTGTTCGTTTTAATGGCTCCCGTCTTCCCGTTTTCATAGCCTTTATTTTTTTGAGTTAAAAAGATATAGAATAGTAGATACAATATAGCGGAGCAAATAGGAATGGTAGTATATATATATATATATATATATATATATATATATATATATATATATATATATATATATAATCCGGATATAAGAGACACGACTATAAGAAAAGAGATATAAGAGTAGTTTTCTCTGGTCCCTAAATTAGAACCTATGTTAATGTAAAGTGTAACCCGGATATAAAAGGGGCTTAGGTACAGTAGAAGAAGTATCTTATATATAATATATATATATATATATATATATATATATATATATATATATATATATATATATATATATATATATATACACTTATTGAGCTTATAATAACTGCAATACTCCGAGCACAGCGCCTTCACATATATTTTAATGAAACTGTGCTCATTTAGACGCTCTGTATTACACTTTATAATATATATATATATATATATATATATATATATATATATATTATATATATTATATATATATATCTATATTATAAAGTGTAATAGAGAGGGTCTAATTGAGCACAGTTTCATTAAAATATATGTGAAGGCGCTGTGCTCGGAGTATTGCAGTTATTATAAGCTCAATAAGTGTTATTGCGTAGAGCCAAAAAAATTAAAAAGATGAGAGATTAATAATTGTGAAATTATCAATCAAGTTTTCATAGGAAAAAAACATAAACAAAAATCAAATTTGTATGCACGATCGTTTCGGAAACGATACCCTTTTATTCATTCGATATTTACAAATAATTGACTTTTAATTGAAATATTCTAGTGTTTATGTGAATCTAAAAATATAACTTTACATTAAATTTAGCTTAAATTTGCATATTTTGCAAAAATTACAAATGCGGACTTTCTTTTTGCCGGCACTCTATATATACGGGGTGCTTTCAATAAGTTTCCATACTCTTTTGTACAGGCATTTAAAATGGCTGCAGACTCGTGGAAATTCAGTATGTTATTGCTATACATCTTATGAAATGACTGACCGATTTTTATGATTTCAGGGTCGAATGAACAGTTGCAGCAGGAATTGGAATACACCCTACTAAAGCCTGATTGTTGCAATCGGTAACTTTTTTTAATGCAGTCTGGGCGTGAGGACACTTTAGGAGAATGATATGTCATAAAATTCTTTTGAAACTTGGAAAAATGCCACAGAAACGTATTGAATGCTTCAGACTGCTTTTGGACCATCTTGCATTAATCGAGTATCAGTTTTTGAGTGGCATACGAGGTTCAAGGAAGGAAGGATGTCTGTGAGGGATGATGAGAGGTGTGGGAGAAATTCAGAACACCAGAATTTATATGACCGTAGTTTTTCTAAAGAGATAATAATTGTCTGCGTGAGAAGTGTACACGCAAAGCAACGCGAAGAACTGAAGATTTGCACGAAGTTTCTTCCTAGGGTGATCCATATTTGTCACAGTCTATTTGACCAAGATGGGCACCAAAACAATTCCTCAGCCTCCCTATAGTCTAGACGTTGCTTTCTGTGAGTTTTGGTTATTCCCTAAACTCAAGGAAAACCTTAGAGGTAGTCGATATGAGAAAAATGAGGAATTAAAGAGAGTGTGACAAGAATCATCGACACATTCACAGAAGAGTGTGTGAACGGCACAACCAGTGCATTGCAGACGGAGGAGATTACTTCAATGAGAACTAGCAATATTATTAAAAAGTGCCTATACGAAAACAGTCTGGTACCTTATTGAAGGCACGTGGTACATATAATCTTTTTTTATGACTGTGTAATCCGCCCCATCGAAATTGTGGCGCTGGTTTGACTTTCAAAGTGAGCGTTCAGTAAAACTAATACTCCACACTGATGATTCCCAATAAAGGTTTAAGCCCATATAAATGTACATAAAAAGTTTTCAAAAATATTGATTATGATTAGTTTTGGGAGGATTAATCGGGATTGGAATCGGAATCGAAAAAATCGAAACTTTTAGTGGTATCAGTATGGGATTAGGAAAAATTTGCGCCTATTTTCCGATGTCAAAAACGATTCTTTCGATTGTTTTTGTTCGTTGTTTTTGGTTAAGGTTTTGCATGGCTCGTATTAATGATGAAGTCATAAATATTTATTGATTTTAATCTATAGATAATCTCCATAAGTGTATTTTTTAAAGGTGGTCACCACTTATCAAGGCCCGGAAGCCACTCGGGGATAAGAGTTATTGCGTGTGCAGTACGTTAATGTTGAGATTTGATAAAGTGCCTACGTAAGAGGCCGGTTCATCAGGAATTTGTTTATGTTGGACTTGAAGACATCCAAGTTGTAGTCAGGTGGGAAACAAGCGGACGGAACAGAGTTCCACAAGCGTGCAATTCTAAGAAAGAAGCTTTGTTCATCGAATCTACGTTTTGGTTATGGCACAGATAAAGAGTGGGGAAAATTTTTGATAGTGGTTTCAGATAGAGGGGTGTTTTTCGTGAAAGATCGGCGAGGGGGGACCAGGGATTGGAGCTCAGACGAGCACCTGCCATGGAAGTAACGATAAAACAAAGACAGGCTCGCAACGTCTCTCCTGTTGGAGAGAGGTTGCAGGGAAGAGGAAAGGGCACTAAGCCACGAAACCTATTTTGTACTCTGTCAAGGCAGGATAGAGTGTTTTTAGCAGCTCCTGGCCAGATGTGGCAACAGTACTCCATCATTGCACGTACTTCACTTTTATATAAGTAGAGAATTGCATCAGAAGTGAGATATCTTCTGGAGCGGTAGAAGGATCCTACCATTTTTCCAGCGACCTTGGCAATGGACTTGATGTACGTGTTCCATTTCAGGTCAGGAGTAAAGGTCAAGCCCAGATTATCAAAGTATCAAAGAATTTATACTTTTAGGAAATTAAATGTACATATACCCATAAAAAATCTCTATATTTAGAAATTTAAAAAAATCGGAATCGGTAACTGTAACTCGGAATTAGGAATTTAGAACAGAATCGGTAATTGCATGGGGATGGGAAAATATTAGAATCGCCCCAACACTAATTATAATAGTGTTTATAACCCTCTTTAATGTAAGATGGCCCCTTTAAGAGAAGTAAAAAAATATAAGCTAACGAGATAAATGCTTAATGCGATGTTCCGTTCAATTAGATTGTTAAAAACTGTCCTGACAAGCTACAAAGTATGTTTACTTTGTAAAGCCATAAAGAGATTTTAATCTACCTTTTTTATCATAAAATCTTCTTTTTTGTTTTTAATATTTGGCCGGATTAAACTGGCTTCCTCCAAAGAAGGAAGTTCCATGGGAATATGAATTTCACAAGTCGTCCCCAGTCGTATCCCCATTAGAAGAGGTGACGACGTTGGGATTTTGCAACTCTTAAAGGGATGTGTCGATATCCTCCTAGATACAGCGCCTACAATTTCCAAATTGGTCACCCATCTGTAAGCGATCGTTGCTTAACTTCGGTGATCCAACAAAATCCTCTGCGTCAACGTGATTATGCCGTAAATACTTTCCTCATCACTGTTGGATTAGGTGAAAGTGATTTATATCTGGACTAGCCTGGATAACCGGCATTGCCTGAGTACCCGGCATTGCCTGGGTACCCGGCATTGCCTGGGTATTCGAATGTGTGTTGTGAGCAAAAAAAAAAAAAAAAAAACGTGGTAGAAGGCAGGAAAGCTCGACCTCGTACCGCGAAGGAGGCAAAGAACGTGACAAAACAAACAAACGAAACGTGTCGTCTTTGCTGCTGCGACAATCGCCAAATCGGAAGTTACGTATGTTTAACTTAAAGCTAGACAATCGAAAAGAAGGGATTACTTTTCAAAATAGCGAAAAAAGCGATCCCTCATTATAGAAAAGTGCCCAGTTGAGGAGAAAAGAATTAATGTTTTAAACCAATTCTTTGATATTTGTCGTCTGAAGGGTCGAGCATCAAATTGATACCGACCTCGTGAAAATCCGTTGCTTCTGTCGAAAGTTTTAGGTAGATATACATACATACATACATTTAAACAGATAGGTGAGATTTATATTATAGATGACGGCTGTTCTGCCGGGCACACGATACAAGTCACCTTTCAACTTCGAAATCTGAACCTCTACAAACCAAACCAACTCTACTGTTATCACACTGTGCAACACTTGAAAAAGTACAGGGTCTCCGAATTTAACATTTATCTTGTCAGATTATTGTTTACTTCTCCTAAAGATGCCATCTTACAATAAGGGTTTTTTATTAAGTTGGTGCAAAAATGATGTCGTTTTTTTGACGGCCAACTTCATGGAAAAAAAACGACATTATTTTTGCACCACATAATAAACACTATTATGATGAATATTAAAAAAAATTCTTATCCACATACAAATGTGTCTCATTCTTTTCTGGGGATAATCAGTCTGGAGGAATTTCGAATCATGCGCCCGGCAGAACAGCCGTCCTCCAAAATGATGATTCATAGAAAAGGGTTGTTAAGTACTGTTATCTATTATGAGAAGCTATAAAGTATGTCCACTGACAAAGAAATAAATAGAGCCCAATTCTTTATGGCTTTTGCATTAGCTTCCCAAATTAATTGATTAAAAACTTGGTTATTTATACCGTGTTTACATACTGCCTCCTCTAAAGATAAGCTAAACCGTCTGTTCCATAATTTCGTAAATTTCTATCCATCAACCAAGTAAAACAATTAATGAACTAACTTCTTATTTACCAAACAAATATAGCGGTAAACCCACCCAAGAATCCAAACAGATTACACCGTAAACATCGAAACATTACAGAACATCTATGGATATCTTTATACACATGGCAGCATGGGAAAGCCATTTCTGGCCTTTTTTTTGCTGATTTTGGTAGAGTTTTTTTTTTCTGATTTAGGTAGAGTTTTTTTTGCTGATTTAGGTAGAGTATTCTTTTTGCTGATTTAGGTAGAGTTTTTTTGCTAATTTAGATAGAATTTTTTTTTTCTGATTTATGTAGAGTTTTTTTTTGTTTTTTTTTTGCGGTTTAGGTAGAGTTTTTTTTTGGAAAAATTGTCATTTTCGAGAATTTTGCGGAGTATCTTTGGAATTTAAATGATGAGCATGCTGAGAGATTACATAAGGATATAAGAACACCTCCCTCACATGAAACCCTGGCATTTTGGCTACTGCTAGAATATAAAAAAGGGAGAATTTCACTCAACACAGGAGAGTTAAAAGGGCAAAGGTTATTTGAACCGAGAATTCTGTGTTTTTCATTCAAACCTTGTATAAAAAACAAACAAACAAAAAACTTAGAATAAAGACTGTAATATTTCAGTTCCAATGCTCACATATCAGCCAGAGATTTTTCACTCGGTGGCAAATCTAAACAAAAGAGTCAGAAGCATCTACGAAATGGCCTTTTCCTTGTTAATTTTGTTGCTGGTCTTGTGCAAGGTTAGTTTATTGTTTATGGCTTGAGAAACCCCTACCGGAAAATGCCGTCGAGATTCACAGTGAAAGGGAGATAAATATCTTCAATTCTAACATCCATAAGGAGAATCTATCGCTGACATTACTAAAGCTAATTATTATATTGGCTACACAACTACTACGCTTTCCTGAAGGCTCACAGTCTAGTGCAATCTGCCAACACTTTGTCTCCATTTTAATTTTAGACACATCTTAGTAAACAATACAAAAATTGTACTTCGCGACACCAATTAAAATACTAAAACATCTTGAAGCAGTGTTTATACAACTAGACACCCTAAAATCAGCAAAATCAATTACGAGTGTTGATACAATATTGTACAGTCTCCAACATCGTAATTGTCTTTAACAAACGCTTAGCCGACAAAAAAACATATTCATAAACATTTTAATTTTTGTAACTTTTAATTAGTCACGCACATCGCACGTGATCACGTCCCGGATGTTGCATCTAATCACCCATGCATACAATTAAGCTTACTGAACCGTTTGACGAATCCAGCGAATATGGAAAACCATATTCCACATGAAGACGACGATGACACGAATTCATCAAAAATACTCGTAAGAATGGAAAATAAAACCTACGGATTTCACTTTCGGCAATTTGATAAAAATACTCCATCGAGCTTCCGAAAAATCGGAAAAAAAGATTAAATGTGCAGAAACATTCCATGTTATTCAATGTTTTAATATATATATATATATATATATATATATATATATATATTAAAACATTAAAACAAAACATAAGACAAAAATATATATATATATATATATATATATATATATATATATATATATATATATATATATATATATATATATACCACTGACCTGTTGGGTCAGTATAGTCTATTAGCTATGGAATCAATGTATGAGCGTGACACTTGTGACGTAAAGAAAAAAGTTTTTTTATGACATAACAGAAACATTTCTATGAAAATATATTAAAATGAAAAGAGAATTAGACAGATTTCTATGAGTCGTTCTGTTTATAATTGTATATTTTTGAAACTGAATTGTTGAATTATAAGTGGTTTGCCATACTTATAGGTAAATGTGCACTGAACAGATACCATAACACTTAAAGTTAAATTCAAATTTTGATGTATCTTTTTTAAATGAAATTGCTAGTTAAAAGTACAGAATAGTTGAGAAAACTCTCCCCATGTCAAGAATGTTTTTTTAAATAGAAAATGAAAATAAAATGTAACTTTTTTTTCATTACGTAATACGGAAATGAACGATGTAAAAAATGCAGAAAGTATTTACAATTTTTTATTTGGATAATTTAAACGCGAGAAAAAATTCCCCAAACAATTGGGACGGTGAAAACATACACAGTAAAACAATGTTTTTTTTTGTCGCGTTGATTATTTGTTTGTAACGCAATTAAAAAAAAAAAAATTATTTTCGGGATTATTTATTTTTGTTGGTAGTGTAGGAGAAAATGTATGAATGATTTTTTAGAAAGGTGTATTAAAAAATGGAGAATAAATTTAAAAAAAGGAAGCCAGTGGTTAAATCGCCGTTGTAAAATGCTCTTATGGTTGTCAACAGGTTAAAGTAGATTTATTTGTAAGAAAATTGCGTTAAAATAACTTAAAGGTAATACGGAAATGAACGATTTAAAAAAAAAGCAGAAAGTATTAACAATTGTTTATTTTGATAATTTAAACGCGAAAAAAAAAACTGTGACGGTAAAAACGTACACAGTAAAACAATACGTTTTATTTTCACGTTGATTATTTATTTATAAGGCAAATAAAAAACATATTTTCGGAAATGAACGATGCAAAAAAAATGCAGAAAGTATTTACAATTTTTTATTTGGATAATTTAAACGCGAGAAAAAATTCCCCAAACAATTGAGACGGTGAAAACATACACAGTAAAACAATGTTTTTTTTGTCGCGTTGATTATTTGTTTGTAACGCAATTAAAAAAAAAAAACTTATTTTCGGGATTATTTATTTATGTTTGTAGTGTAGGAGAAAATGTATGAATGTTTTTAAGAAAGGTATATTGAAAAATGGAGAATAAATTAAAAAAAAAAAAAATGAAGGCGGTGGGGAAATCGCCGTTGTAAATTCTTCTTATGGTTGTCAACGGGTCAAAGTCTATTTATTTGTAAGAAAATTGCGGTAGTATAAATGTAATACAGAATAGTTCCAAAACATCCCCACCCTTCCCATGTTAAATAATAATTTCTATATAATAACGTTAATATTTCAGTACGCAGGTCAAATTCTGAAAAAGTAGCGATTTGTATTCATTTGTTTACGCTGTTATGGGTTTATATTTATGTACGCATGCGCCACCGGAAGCCGTAAACCGGATGTTGGGTTACAAAACCCGTTACAATATCATTTGAGTTTTATAATTATATATATATATATATATATATATATATATATATATATATATATATATATATATATATATATATACAGACAGAGAGAGAAAGAGAAAGAGAGATATAGATAGATAGATAGATAGATAGATAGATAGATAGAGCGAATTCATTTTTTGATGCTAACAAATCTTTAGCTGACAAAAATGGTAAAAATTTATGTCTTGTAACTGTAAATTAGTAACACGCTTTGCACGCGATCACATCCAGCTGACAGAGCCTAATAAATGCGTATATTTAAAAATCATACATTGTTGAAACATTTGCTTGGGTATTGTGTGTATGTGATATTTGGATATATATGTAAATATGAGTGTGTATTACTGGATTTAGGACGAGAGACGAGGAACGACAGGATATGATTGTTGACGAATATGTTGGGCGAAAGTACAATTTTAACTGATGTTGATTTGATCAAATGCACAGATGAGCATCTCAGTATTAAAAGATGCGGATGAGAAATTTTACGAAGAATAAAGAAAATACCCGATCTCTATGCCCACTACCCTCATTTTTTTTTCTATACTACATTTTGTGTGCATTAATTTATTTTTATTTCGGACTATTATTCTCATCTTTATTAGTTGTTGTTTTTCATCTTTTATTGGTTTTGTTTATTCACAACGTTTCGGTCAACTATTCCTCTGGCCTTCGTCAGGTGGTAACCGCGACGGATAGGAACTTCGAATCTCCTAACTGCATTCTCAGCCATCACTGCCATCCATAGTTGTTGTCGTCTCACCACATTTTGGCCAAGTAAACATCTGGAACGCTTTGGGTGGGATTGAAACCGCTATCTTCAGACAATGTTCATCTGGAACTGTAGAGATTCAACGTCTCTATCAACTGCGCCACGGGCCCCGAAGGTAGTGGGCATTTTGTAAATTGGATTACTTAGGCCAGAGGAATTAGTTGGCCGAAATGTTGTGAATAAACAAAACCAATAAAAGATGAAAAACAACAACTAATAAAGATGAGAATAATAGTCCGAAATAAAAATGAATTAATATATATAATGCTCATCTCAAAAATGAATTCCAATTAAGGAATAATATGTATACATTTTGTGTGTGTTTTCCTTTATTTTATTTTGTTATGATGCGTTAAAAATGTATTAAAATCTGATGAAATTATCGGATTGTTGTACATGTGTAACTAATCAGATAAAACGGTAATAAAAATATATATTGTTCTGCTATAGTATTGATCACTCGCTTCAGGTTTTTACTAATTACCATATTTTATATATATATTTGAGGTTGGTATTTTTAAAAGGTAGGGTAACCAGTGAAATATAACGAGGATAATACAAGAGTGTTCAATACGGGAGTAGAGCAAGTTACATTTTCAGTTTGTCTTTACATAAGCAGTAATTAGTTGCTACACAGTCATGAGCATGTTTCGGTCTTCTAGTATTTAGCAATTAGAGACCTCTTCAGGCAGCAATGCTTATTTTCGAAAGCGGAATTCTTAATATATATATATATATATATATATATATATATATATATATATATATATATACATACATACTTATATATATGCGTGTATGTGTGTTTGTGCGTGTGTAATGTTATGGCCCTTTAGGCTGTGATCATAGCATAGTATTTGTTAACTGTGGCAAGCGGGGTCAAGGGTCAAAACATTATTATTATTGTTATTGTATTCTTGTTAATTGATTTGAGCGACGGATGGTCGCTGGATCAGGTGTTATGATTAGAATAATAAACAATTAAATTGCGGGAGAAATGATTGACGTGTGAATCGCAAAAGGAATGTGAAAATAGAAAATATATGTAAACATTATTTTGGGGTTTTGAATAAACACATAACTAGTTGTGGATTAGATTGGTATGAGACACGTAATTAGGTGACGTAAGAGAACACGTGATGTAGTTAGTTTTGGAGGGATTTTGAGGATTTACCACCAGAGAGGACAGAAGTCTAGACAGGGGGGGTGGACAGACAGCTAGGAGCGGGCTGTATGAACAGAAAATGTAGACTGTGAAAACCATTTGAGACAACTGTAATAAATTTATATTATAAAAATATAAAGAGTTGTTTGATGGTTTCACAAATAAGAACAGATGTCTGAATTGGATGGTGACCGCTTCATGGTTCGTCACGGAGCAGCGGGAAGATACGGAAGAACTCTTCAAGAAAAAGGTATGAAGCATGTATTATTCTTCTTATATATGAACTGTAAAAAATATACCGTGTGATAAGTCTGATACAACATGACTCGGTTTACACGTCAATATCATGTCCTCCTATCTAAACAACATACATACGATTTATACGTTTATTATCTGTCTGTTAAAAGAACAATATCTTACATCCACTAGATAACACATGACACGTTTTAATATATCATCTCCTCCAATATAAACCACCCAATATACAACACGTGGGTGGGTGTATGTAGGTTTGTGCTAAATATAACAAAATTAAATTGAGATTAAAAACAGTATTCGTTTAAAAAAAAACGCTTAATGTTAATGGGAGTGTGTGACTTTATTCAGAGAAATGAGGAGTGGAAGAAGTAGAATACAGCAAAAAAAAAAAAAAATTTTAATGATTTAAAGAAAAAAGCACCCTAGTAACACAAAATAAACAATTAGACCAATACATAGATAGAAAAAAAAATGTATCCATCTCTCCCTCCCTCCCCCGCCCTCTCTCTCCCTCTCCCTCTCTCTTCCATATTCCCAAGTAAATATTTTCCAGTAAAGTTTAAACGAAAGTTATAAACAGTGCAAGATATACTTTTTATTTCATTTTACATAAACATTAATATGTCGCTACACATTCATGAGCATGGTTCGGTCAGCTAGTTATTAGTAACCTTTTCAGGCGATATAGCTTATGCAAATGCTTAGTCCGTTTTTTATCGCCTGAACGAATTTTTAGTTACTAATAATTAGATTTAAAAAAAAAAATCAAGTTCTAATTTTAATCAAGCACAACTTGGGTAAACAAAATATTTAAAAAAAGAATATGTAGTTGTACTTGAACAATCGGCACCCTCCTTACAATTTTTTTATTTTCGTCTTTTTTCACCAATTTCTACGGTTTATTGGACACTTAGCTTATATATTAAAAAAAAAAAAAATTGAAAAAAATAAATTTTTAAAGATTTAGACGGGGGTTCAGTTTCAATGACAACGTTCTAGTAAGTCGCTCCTCCATTTTCAGAACCAATTTACACCCCGATTCGACATTGTCTATTTCAGTCCTTTCCACCATTATTATTAGTTTTCTTTATTTTTTTTTGCCATTTTTCTCTTGAAGAATAGTTCTGTCTGCTCCCGCCTGCGTCATTATTTTTTATTTAGTCTACCCGTTGGTATTTAAAGGGCAAGGTAAAAAATGTTCAAAATAAAAAAAAAATTGCGATTATACTGTTTTTTTTTTTGTCTTGAGAAAATTATTTTTAAATGATAAATCTCAGGAAACATCCAGATCACTACTGAAAGCACTAATTAAAATCCAGGAGGCCCTACTAAAAGTACTACTAAGTTTCTATTCCCCCCTATTTTAAGAGAAAATATTTTTTAAGTCAAAATCCATAGAAGCACGACTAAAAGCAGTAAACATCGTTAAATATTGTACATTTATATGTAAATCATTTTTTTTTTAACTCAACGGGGTAAATTACATTTATTTGCGAGGAAAACATGTTAAAATAAACATGTTTAAATAAATTTAAATAGCTTTTTCGTCAGTCGGTCACATCTAAATTTAAATAGCTTTTTAGTCAATCTGTTACATCTAAATTTAAAAGCGTTTTCGTTAATCTGTCAGATTTAAATTTAAATAGCTTTTTCGTCAGTAAGTCACATCTAAATTTTAATATCGTTTTCGTTAATCTGTCACACCTAAATTTAAATAGCTTTGTCGTCAATCTGTCAAATAAAAATTTAAATAGCATGTTCGTTAATCTGTCATATCTATATTTAATTAGCGTTTTAGTCAATCTGTCACATCTAAATTTAAATAGCCTTTTCGTTAATCTGAGGCATCTAAATTTGAACAGCGTTTTCGTCAGTCTGTCACACTTATATCTAAAATTGTTTTATCACATCTAAATGCATAGATTGAAGAGACGTATCTTTACAATGGCCATTAATTATTGTTAAGTAAGTTTCGTCAGAAATAAAAAAAAAAGACGAAAGTTCTTACCGTACAACAGGGAAAAAATTCTTTGAACAGCACAAGGATTGGTACTTACCTAAAAAGAAAGAAAAAAAGATAATCAGTGGTATTGCTTAGAAATAATTGCAAACAAACCATGATAATTGTATTGTGTGTTTCATCTAGTTTGTTGATTCTAATATCTGCGTACGTAATATCATTGAAGGAACGATTGATTTAGTTTACGGGGCGCTATTAAATATAAAAGAAAACAAAAACGTCAAAAATGAGACTTGTCCAGAGCTCGAAACTGTGTCTTAGAATATGGACCACTTAAAGCACGTGGCCTTTTCATTTGCTTATTTACAAGAGAAGAGTTTTTCTTTTTACACAGGAATCACCACTTATCAAGGCCCGGAGGCCACTTGAGGATAAGGGGTAATGTGTATACATTAGACAATGTGATTATAGCGTAATAAACATAAGTAGTGGGAATTTTGTAAACTGGATTACTTAGGGGGACGGTTCATCAAGAACTTGTTTACGTTGGACTTGAAGACAATCATATTGTAGTCAGCTGGAAAGCAGGCAATTAGATGAGAGTTCCACAGCTGTGCAGATTTAAGAAAGAAGCCTTGTTCATTGAATCTACATTTAGATTTAGGCACAGATAAAGAGTGTGAGAAATTATTGATAGTGGTTTTAGCAAGACGAGTGTTTTTCGTGAAAGTTTAGCGAGGGGGGCATAAATTGTTAGGCAAAACGTGGGTTTTTAATGCGAGGGAAATCCAGTTCCACGAAATGAGGGTTAACAGGATTGTGATAAAAATAAAACTGTCCTAGTCTTGAATAATTTCAGTTTCACTGGCTGAAGATAGAAAAGGTAAATCGTAATATCAGAACATATACTACATCTTGATCGATCCGTAAAGCTCGTGTAAATTCAATTGTTCAAAGCACCTAGCCTACACAAACGATCTTCAGAGCAGCATTAAAAATACTAGTGTAAAGCCATAACTCTTGGTCGTTTTTACGTCGTAAAAGACTAATAACTGTGGCAAGTTTCGTTACTCTACTATAATGGTAAGTGAGTCTGGGACATTATTTGCTGAACGCCCCCCATACTTCCAACGCAATCCTCTAAGACCTAAATGAATCCAAAGACAGAGTACTGTTGCCACACCCGGGGAAATGCCGCTAGGATCAGCTTATCCTACCTTAACGGAGTTCAAATGTGGCTTTGCAACCTTCTAGCAGACGCCCATTTCTTCTCCCTACGACCACTCTTCCTCAGAAAAGACGTTGAGAGCCTGCCTCTATCGTTATTTTTTATGACAGTTGCTCGTTTGAGTTTAACCTACATCCTTCCCATGCAAAAAGCACTCGTCACAAAAAGCACTCGTCTAACTTCAACTACTATCAGCAATTCTTCGTCTTTCTATCTGTGCCTAATTCTAAACGCAGATTCAACAAACAACACTTTGTTCCTAGAACAGCACGCCTGTTGGACTCTGTTCTGCTGGCCTGCTTTTCATCTAACTACAACACGGTCGTTTTTAAGGCCAATGCAAACATGTTCTTGTTCAGCCATTCCCCTCAGTAATCAAATTATACCCGATTTCCGCCACTAACGATTATTATTGCAGTTGTCCCAGTGATCACCGTACAGTCATTAACCTAAACCTCGCGTGACCTTCAGGTCTTGATAAATGGTAACATTCTTGTAAAAGTGCTTCATCACACACTCCTTAAAAAAACAGTAATTATTTTTTTATTTCAGTTTTACACCTAATGAAACGCCACGAACAATACACTGTTCTCTCAGTGAACACTGAACACTCATTTACTGTTATCCTTGAGTGGCTTCAGGGCCTGGATAAAAGGCGACTTCCTTGTAAAAGAGGATGAGGGCTTTCACCTTACACGAAAAGCTAAGTGAAGTCAAATTATACAAAATCTCGTCCTGTTATCGGGTTTGGTTTAAAAGCAAGTCCGATAGCCATTAGTCGCATGTTCTTGTGTAATGAACGAATGCGTGAATATAGTATTGGCATGAAATTCTTAAAGATAAACTGAAATGACCGAAAAATGGGCTGAAATTACTTAAATAAATAAAAAATAAATGACGTAGAATGATTTTAATGAACTTAAGGATGAATTAAATGACCTTAAGAATGACTTGAATGCTTAAAAAATAACTAGAATCCTTCAAAAACAACTTGAATGATCTGGAGAATGACTTGAATGGCTTTGAAACTGACTGGTTGTAAAAAATGGGTGATCATTTTACATTAAATTAATACAGAAAAGTGATCCCCCACTTTATATCACAAATTTACAAACATAGGTACAGCACGTAGTAAAAATAGATGCTACACTTTGATCTTGGCAAAAAGGCCAAGAAAAGGGTATTTATTTGCTTCCGCACCGAGTAAATAAGGCACAAGGCCGATTTTTAATGTGAGGAGTGAAGGGAAAATGGAGACCAGCTCCCCGGGGAGTAGGGGAGCTGGATAGTGACAATTGGTATGAAGGGTTGCCCCTCCATTGACCAAGGTCTCATATGTGGGGCTGCTCCCACATATGGTCTTTGCTTGCAGTATCTGACGGAACAGATACTACACTTTGAGATATCCTTTATTCATGTTAAAAATACAGTGAAAATCAACAATGAACAAAAAGCTTTGGCCAACTCAAAAGGGGGGAGGCGGTTGTGGGGGTCGTTGGTTATCCTTGTCGCTCCAGAACTAAACAAAATCAAAAGTTTCTCCCAGCTAGTATCTTCTTTAACCATAATACCGCATTCACCCTTTCGTACTGGGGGACGTCCTACCTAACTCCCAATTTTTAAAACATTTTTTATTGACGTGTAAAAACAAAAAAAAAGATAACAATAAAATGGTACAATAATTCATTTGTGTCGAGGGTGGGTGAAGAAAAAAAAGGTCATTAGTAGGACCCTCCCAACCCCGTCTAGTTGATAGACTGCCCGTTCCACTAGGTTTGTAAAAGGAATCTCGCTTCTGCGGGTCAGTCTCTAAGTAGGGATGCCCTCTAGATGTGGGTGAATGGAGAAAAAAATGTGAGTAAGATGGGGGGTTAGTTTGTATTTCTTTCTCTCCAAGATGGGTGAAATTTAGAGGAAGGAGTGAAAACAAAAATTGCAAGTAGGAGGAGTTGGGGATCTTGGAGGCTCCCTAATCGGGGAGGGATGGAACACACACTCAGCTAGCTGACAGGCTACGTGTTTAATTTTACTTTATAGGACTGACCGTTCCACACCTAGGCGGGGAACACGTATTCAAATTTAGCTCCTCTTCATACACACAGACATCTTCTGTCAAATGCCGCGCGATGCAGCCTTCTTCTATCACATCTGATCTTCACTCGTAGTTGGTGTTTAAAGAAAGTGATCAGATCCTGATCAGAAAAAGACAACACCCCCGGCAACCTTGCATACACGACGTCCAAATCACCATTCTCGCCACTACCAGGATCGTAACGTAGACAATTTATGTTTCCCGGTCCCACGGCGGCCTCACGTTTTCCACGACATTGGGTACGGTAATTGGGCGAGGATGTTCAGGATCGATGCGAGCCGTCACTGACCTTCACTGACATACGACCAGTACCGGCAGAGTTTGCGGCAATCGAAGAAAGTGTGAACAGTCGTTTCTACGGCCGTTGTCCCAAAATGGGGACAATTAGGCGACTCCAAAAACCCGGAACTGCATTGTATGTTGTTGAGTGGAAGTGCATTTCAGGCCAATCGCCAGGTCAGAATGAACTCCGAATTGTTTAGATGACTTGAACCCGGCGCCCAGCTCCACGCGGAGCGGATCTCACTCTGATGCTAAACGCGCGCATAGCGGGTCGTCGGCGGCCCCCTTCACTAGATCCCTGTGGAGTTCTCTACGGGTAGCAGTCACAAGGTCGCTGGACTTTGGTAGTCGTTTTAGGCGGCTCGGCACTCTTTCATGTAGGCAGATTCTCCCCGCGGCCTGCGAGGGCTCTTGATAGAAGGGTCGAGAATGAGGTCGGGGAAGGCGGCAGTAACCACGGGGTGTCACGGTTGGTCATCTTGCATATTGTGGCTCAGGAAGGCCAGCCTCTCAGCGTCTCGATGACACTTTAAGTGCGGCATTCCAAAGCATCCCTCACACGCATGTATAATACAGACCTGTCTGCTCACCCGGTCTTCCTCTGTCCAAAAGAAGCGAGGACAAGAGGTCAACGAGAGCTGTTAGGTGTTGTGCAGGCAGAGGAAGTACAGTCAGTCGGTAAAGGATGAGAGGAAAGACGTAAGTAGCGCACGCCTCAGCTCTACCCTTTAAGTAAAGTTTCCTAGGAAGCCACGAATTGACTGCAGCCTCCACCTTTGACCGTACATCCAACCGATTTTGCCAAACTGGAGACCCAGTCCGAACCACACGTCGTGGATCCGAACCGGGCCATCCGTCCCGCTGAAGGGCACCGGGAGGTTGGCGTTGCAAATCCAGGTGCTCAACCGCAATCCTACCGACTTGCTGCAGTTTTTTTTGGCCCCTGTAATTCTTTCGTACCGAGCGAGTGCTTCCGACACGATCTCGATGTCTCTGAAGCTCGACACAAAGACCGTGACATCATCGGCAAAGACGGATACCTTGGCGGCTGAGCCACCGGGTATTGCAATTCCGTGCAGGGCCGAATTTGCCTCCCCATGTCTCAGCTTGCGGAGCAGAAGCTCCAAAGCCAGGACATAGAGTAGAGGCGACAGCGGACAGCCCGGACGAACCGCCCGAGAGATAACAAAGGGTTTCAAGCGCTTTCTGTTGACTTGCACGACGGCTGTGGGCTGTTGATAAATCACAAAGATCCACTTGCAGAAGTCCGGTTTAAAACCGGCGGCCTCTAAAACAGATGTTAAGAAACGATGGTCGACCCTATCGAAAGCTTTGGACTGATCTAAGTTGATCAGCGCGGCTTCCGTGTCGTCATCTATTCCTCCCTCTAGGATCGTGCGTACCAGGTGCAAGTTTTTCTGAATAGATCTCCCCTTCACAGTGTAGTTTTGTTCTGGTTCAACCAACTATTCGATAACAACCTGCAACCGATTCGACGGGACCTTGGCCAAAATCTTCAACTCTGTGTTTAGCAGAGTTATGGGCCTGTTATCGTCTAACTCTTCCCAACCATGCCCGTCATCTTTCATCTGCAATGTGATCACTTGGTGACTTGCCCCGGGATGGATCCTTGAGCAAACCAAGGGTTGAACACATACGTCAGAAGAGGCAGAAACATGGGCGACAGCCTCAAATACAGTTCGTATGGCAGACCATCGAGTCCCGACGATCTGTCACAGCTGACCTGCTTCAGTGCAGTGAAACCTCCCGCTCCGTCACCCGGCCCTCGCAACTAGCCGCTCTAGCCGCCTCGAGGCGGGGAGAGTCAGCCAAATAGTCGCTAAACTCAGGGACCGGAAGATCGGGCTGCTGCGTAAAACGTTCCTCGAAATGTTCTCGAAACCCCTCGCAGATCTCCCGAATCGATTCCAGGGTGCGTCCATCCGGATGTCTTACCTTTGCAATGTACTTGTCCGAGCCACGCCTAGAAATTTCACGACGCGCGTCAGAGTTGGAGTTGACTGCTTCATTGCCTATCTTTCTAAGCCTAGCTCTGACTACTTGACCTTCATAACGCTCGCTAGTCTCACACAGAAGTTCCTGCTTAGCTAGTTCCTGACTAACCCTATCACCCTCCCATGTAGCCCGGACTAGTTTCTGCTCTAGCTTCTTCTTCGTCTTGGCCTTATCTAGTGCGAGGCACTGGGCATACTTGACGGAAGAGGTTCTAAGTTTGGCTTTTAGACCTACCCACCACTTACTCTCGGTAACCGCCCCACTAGTGCTTTTTGAATTAATTCTATTAGCTTCTCTCGGAAGTCTTGTATCTCCAGAAGGGAAGTGTTTAACTTCCAGTGAGCCACTAACTTAGGCCTATTTCCTAGCTTCAGCAGGGCCATAACTAGTTTATGATCCGTCTGGCCTAGCCAAGTGAACGTGGGACAAGATAAGAAGTCTACTTCGCCTCTCCTAACATCCTGTCCAAGTAATTGTTTGGATAGGAGGAAACGCTATTGGTCCACGTCCACATCTCCCGCCCCGGATGCTCGACTCGACAACTGTCGACCAGACCGCATCTAGCCATCAGATCAGCCAGGCTGGACTCGCACCTCTCCGATCCTCTAGCATCGCCTCCTACCTTATCTATCTCGGGGTCTAAGATGGCGTTCCAATCCCCCATTAGCACTACCCGCTTACGACAATCTACAAACGCGTCAAGCTGACTGAAGAATGAGACCCTCTCACGAGCGGCGCTTGGTGCATGAACTGCGATCATCCGAAACACAGAATATTTTACGGCAACATCGGCCACAACCAGCCTGTCCACCGCATCCCTATAAACAACTTCGACCGTAGCCGGCAGGGTACGTTTTACCAGCACGGAAACTCCCTTTCCCCGCCGGTTGCCATATGCTGAGAAAACCTCAAAATCTCGGGCCAGCACCTTACAGTCCACAGAGGAAACGAAATGCGTCTCCTACATCGCAGCCACCTCCACTCCCAAGGACAAGAGGTCGTGCAGGAAGCGAGCCGCCCAGCCCGGTGATCTGAAGCCCCTCACATTCAAGCTAGCATAATTCAACCTTAGGGTTTGTCACACTAAGCTCAGAAGTCAGCCGGGGAGAGGACGCCGACGGTATGTGCCATGCGCAAGGTGGTCAGGTTTTTCATATCCTGAGCTTCTCTTGCAATGCCGCCGACGTCCAAAGAATAAATTAATTTCATGGCCCTGTAGAGTGACGGATGGACCAACACTGGGACCCTTCCCTTGCATTGTTTTGACAGTTCGTCAAGATAAGGCTAATTTTTCTTAACCAGTTCGATTCCCGGAAATGCCCCTTCAGCGGCCTGCAGCCTTGTCCACAAGTTGGTCTTGCAGGCCTCTGGAGTTCTGACAAAAGTTATTAGGAGCGGTGTGTCCGGGAAATTTGAGGGGATATTTACACTTTGATCCCACACCCCGATCTTTGCCAAAAGGCCAAGAGAAGCTTAAAAAGCTAAGAACAGTATCTATTAACAACAGACCTTTGATCTTAACCAAAAAGGCCAATCACAAAAGTGTTACGGACAGATCGACTAACAGACCGACCGACCATCCGACGGACCGACGGAGTGCCTTATAGAGTCGCTTGCACGCTACTAAAAACCACTGCCAAGAAAACAAAAACAAAAACAACCCCCCAAACAAACAAACAAACAAACAAATAATAATAATAATAATATTAATAATAATAATAATAATAATAATAATAATAATAATATTAATATTAATAATAATAATAATAATAATAATAATAATAATAATAATAATAATAATAATCAAGGCAATACACTTTATATTGTCTAAAATAATTTCATAGTGCTTAAAGCCTCTTGTTAAGAGTGGATGAAAGTTTAAAAAGAGGGAGACTATTCCTGATCGCTGCTAGGTAACCATGGCTACTAATTGCTGATAAAATAGTCGACGATTCCATAGTAGCTAATACCGTTCATTATGAAAAGGGTAAAAAATTTCAGCTGTGTTAAACATATTACGCAAATAAAACGCTTGATCAGATATAAATGGGCAGATCCAATTCCATATTCGGTGCAGCATCCATTAGACAGATCAAATACACTAAACGAATAAAGTATATCCGTTAATCAACGCTATTAGATGCTTTCCTCTCTCTCTCTCTCTCTCTCTCTCTCTCTCTCTCTCTGTATATATATATATATATATATATATATATATATATATATATATATGAAACACATATATATGTACATATACATATATATATACATATATACATATGTATATACATTATATACACATACATAGATATTGTACATGCATATATATATATATATATATATATATATATATATATATATATAAGAGATTCTATTGTCCACTCCGTGTTTTTATCTTCTTTTTCCATCCCAGGGGGTCGAAAATTGGGATGAGCCTTGATTGGGTGTATCAAGCCAAATGGGGAGAAAAAAAAAGGGAAGGGTTTTAATACCATTTGTTATTTTCGGCAGCAAAGCGAGACTGTTTTTATCCTTTGCGCACATTCTGAAATTAGTGAGAGCTTTTGCCAGCAGGAGGCACCAACTGCTGATTCGTACACGGCATGATTGTCTGGGAAGGTCGCGATTCACTGGCCACGTATTCATAGCAAATATAAATTGCAAATGATTCTTTATGACTTAGATAAATATACATATTAACAATTGATATCGTCTCCTGTTCCACACGCACACACACACGCACGCACACGCGCACACGCACGCACGCACGCACACGCACACACACACACGCGTGTGTGTGTGTGCTTATTCAATTATATTTTCCCCTTTTTTCATACTAATCCTTTAATGTACGAAGCTCCGTGTAATTACAGAGCATATACAAAAATTTACATAATAAGTACATGATTGCTTCTGCGGTACGAAACAGGTGCTATCAAGAATTGACGTTTCAACGAATAAACGGTTAGATTGACAACAACTTGAAATTTGGAATATAGTCTTTTGCAATTATATATATATATATATATATATATATATATATATGATTAGTTTTTTTTGGAAAAAGAATTCCAGCAGAGTGCTCAATTAAAAGGAAAATCCAAATTTTAAGAGCGTACTTATATTTTGTGTACAGAAAGTTGTTAGTTGAGACAGGTCATTGGTACCGTCGGTTTCAAGCCCGATAATAAGGCCCGTTTAAGGTATCCTTATCAAGCTTGATAAGGATACCTTAAACGGGCCTTATTATCGGGCTTGAAACCGACGGTACCAATGACCTGTCTCAACTAACAACTTTCTGTACACAAAATAGAGAGCTTGATAAGGATACCTTAAACGGGCCTTATTATCGGGCTTGAAACCGACGGTACCAATGACCTGTCTCAACTAACAACTTTCTGTACACAAAATATATATATATATATATATATATATATATATATATATATACACACATATATATACATATATACATATATATATATAGATAGATAGATAGATAGATAGATAAGGAACATTGTGTGTATATGTGAGTGTGCGTGTGTGTGCTTGTAAGATCCTCTTCTATGGACTCGAAAACAGCTAGGCATATGTCATTTTTATGAAATTTCCCAGGAAAGTATTTTATGTACTTTGCAGTGTTCTTAGATAGGCTTTGTATCGGAATACCTCCGATAAGTATCAATAATCGATAAGTATCAATAATCGATAAGTATCAATAATCGATAAGTATCAATAATCGATAATCCAAATAATCTGCTGAAAGAAGGAACAGACGACTGTCACCAAAATTAACCCTCTTAAACAGCCTAACATCACAAGTGCATTTCAAAAGTGTTGTTACCACACAAGCTGAAAGGCTTGACACATAAAAGCAACAGCATGTTCCTTGATGTGACAGGAGGCCATTCGAAATGAATGTTTCTGCTTAAAGTATAATTGTACTATGATGCTTGACTTAAATTTAAGCCATTATCACCGCACATTAATTTTATGAAATCAACTCTAGGTTCTTTACAGTGCAATGTAGACTACAATGTATTATTAACTTAGGCATTGTGAAGAAGCATGTGGATATTCATCCCGATGCACAGCGATGTGTCCCCCAACTAGAGAAGGCTATTAAAAAATAGGAGTGTAAAACATTCGTTGATCATCATTCAATCCTGGGCAATATCGCCTCTCCCTGCTAGTATATATATATATATATATATATATATATATATATATATATATATATATATATATATATATATATATATATATATATATAGGAAATTTATTACTGTGAGTCCAGAATGAGTTTACAAATTGTTTCAACTAGAGGAAAATCCTCAAAGAGAGGAAAAATCCAACTAGCATCATCAGAATTCATAGATGGACTCTATGAATTCTGATGATGCTAGTTGGATTTTTCCTCTCTTTGAGGATTTTCCTCTAGTTGAAACAATTTGTAAACTCATTCTGGACTCACAGTAATAAATTTCCTATATACTGCTCTGACTACACATTGAGCACTTTAGTCCGTTTTTTTTTTCACCACTGGTAAATAAATATATATATATATATATATATATATATATATATATGTATATATATATATATATATATATATATATTAAAGGAGATTAGAACAATAGTCTAAAGAGCTGAGTGTATTTTAATGTAACAGTGAAATTACTAGTTTTATTAAAATACAGGAAAGAAAAAGTGCTCGTTGTAATTTAGATATATAATAAGCTCGATAGGTAAATATCCTAGAGCTAATTCAATATTAAGTAATGTGATTGATGATTTAAAATTTAAAAATCAAATTATAATTAAATTAAAAATCTGAGAATAGTTTCGACTGTATTGCGTCCGATTTTTTTTTCACACGTAGGGATAAAAGATAATTGCAAATGATGACTAAGCTTGTGTATTCATGACCTGAAATTTCATCTCTTTGCTGCAGATATTGACGGTGTAAGAGTCTGAGAAAGTAAACCCGTGCGAAAGAAGTAGGGATTTTTCATTGAATTTTTTCGCAAATGTGCATTGAGAATGATGGTGACTATATAGATAAATTAATTCTCGAGCATAGAATGTCGCTCGTTTTAATGGTACTACCGTTTTCGTAGCTCTTAAATTTTTGGAGTTAAAATAAGGAAGAACAAATAATTAAGAAAACATGTTAAAAACACTTCAGGAAGAGTTAAACACATATTTAATTTTCAAAAAGGAAACAAATTAAGTGGGTTGTCCTTAATCCGCCGAGTTTGGGAAGAAATACTTTCCTTCTCATCAGAGAAAATGCGGAATCGGATTTTACTTGCAAAGTATTTAATTACTCTACACGTAAGCCATATAGCTTACTTGGTAAAAATAGTGAAGCAGCGGGAATTGAGAACAAAGAAAAATGGATGGTCAGCTGAAAAGTAGAATATCCAATAACGCTAAAATCCACGAAAAGTTGGTTAAAGTTTCATATCCACAAGTAAAAATCCAAAGAAATCGCGTTGCTGGAAGATGTTTCGATGTCATTCAAAAAGCAGAATTCCGTGAAATAATTTACAAGTGAGTACAAGGAAAAAAAACGTGAGTTCCAAATATAATTATTAAATAAAAGATAAATAGTGCGTAGAATGAAGAAACGGATAGATTTTAAAACTCTTTTTAAATACTATAAAGAAATATATATATATATATATATATATATATATATATATATATATATATATATATATATATGTGTGTGTGTGTGTGTGTGTGTGTGTGTGTTACATGAAGGGCTGTCCCCTTCTCATGTAAGTAAGAAGACATACTGGATAAGTGAAAATGATATTAGGATAAGGCTAGAATCGAACCCTGTAAGCAAGTGTTAAAGATAATAATTGAAGCGAAATATTGGACTTACAAAAAAAAAAAGCAATAAAAAAAAATGATTTTATCATTATATTCGACACTTCAAAGTTTTCAAAAATTTCTCAATTGAATTTTACTTTTAAAAAAAGTGTCTTCAAAAAGTGTGTGCCCATCTTTTACTTTAAATCCCGCTCGAAACTCAAAAATTTCTCAATTAAATTCGAGGAATCTTGCTTAATTAGTATTTATTACCAATGGATAAAATTTAATATAAACCTGGAATATTTTAATCTATAATTGCGAAGTTATGGCTATAATCACCCCCCCCTACTTAAAACCCTTTTTATAACTAAAAGAAACGAAATTCAAAGAATATTTATTAATTTTATACCTTATACAATTTAAAAAAAATAATTCATAAAAAATCGGACGTTTCTGAATTTTCACGAAGGTCTTTCATCCTCTTTTTAACATCTTTGCATCAATCTTAAACTGCAAATAGCCAACATTTGTTCAATTGTAACTATGTTTCGAAATTTATACTGACCGATTAATTTGTTTAGGAGGGAATCCCATACGTAAAATTTTATATATAAACTTACGTTAAGTTAAAGATAGGTGTGAACTATGGCGAAGCATGATTTTTCTTTCCGTCGTTTTTGACAGAAGGGGCACGCTAGTATTAAGATTGATTTAAAAAGAACTTAACAGTTACTCATCCACTTTCTCCCCCAAAACCGTCTTAAATTGATAGAACGAGACGTTCTAAAAAGTTTCTAGGATCCAAAGTGATAAAATAAAAATAATAATAATAAAAAAATGCTGATAAAAAACACCTTTCGTTATAGACGATCTTCCCTCTGGTGTTAGCAGTCGTCTATAAGAGATTGATGAGATGCGATACTGTCTTTCCACACAACCCTTTTCCAGCCGAGATATTTCCGAGTAGAAAATAAATAAATGATTGAAAGTATAGAAGAAAATGGCGGGGAAAAATAGCATCGCGACTGAAGATGAAGAAACGCGAATAAATTAATCCATCGTTGTAACGGTTTTAGGCTACTCTTCCTTTTCCATAGCATGTAGACATTCAAGCACATGGTTCATCGCGCTGTTATATATTCCTTGTCTTACAATGATAATCTATCTATCTATCTATCTATCTATCTATCTATCTGTACGCATATATGATGGCAACCGTCTGTCTAATAAGTAGAGCGATGACAATAGCGTATTCTTTTCATTGTTTATATCTCTATATATAGTATATATCGAGTTAGATACAGTTAATCAACCAAGAACCACATCACTCTATATACAAGCATATAAGATATCAACGGATACACACTCGGGAGTAAAAACAATGAAAAGAATATGCTGTTGTCATAGTCCTACTTATAAGACAATGACATTCTGCACTAGTCTGGTGCACTGCAGCATCTGATGTGGCTGTACAGTTCGAAGCTGAAATTTGCTCTCCGACTGCAGGTCTGCGCGGATGATAAAGACTTCTCCCAGTATGGAATCAACAATTGGAGATCTTTTCCGAAACAAATTAAAATGGAAGCTGTTGGAAAGAAGGCCTCCATTTCCTGCTGCCCCTTCCGGAGTTGAAAATAACAATGACCAAACTGGCGTCGTCTACATTCCTAGAGGCAGAATTGCAAAGACATTAATTACAGATTGGTAAATCTTCAAAAAGCTTCTCAGGGTGTTTGATCAACAAACATAACTCTTGATCTCTGACCATTCTGATTTGGGAGCATATACTCAGAAGAAGCTGAAGAAGTTCCTAAGAAACATGCTTTTTGTTTCTACATAAAAATAGTTTATTGCTAATTTTTATGAGATTGTGTGATACTAGTGATGTCCCCACTAAAAGTGCGAGGAAGTGAAAAAAAAAAAGGAAATAGTCGATCAGCAAACCAAAGATTATAGGAAGTAAGATTAGTAGAAATACAATGAGGAGGAAATTGTTCACTAAGGCACACAAAAGAAAGCTGAAATAGGATTGTTAATCAAGATGTAACAGTAACCGGGACAAAGAATCGGATATAGAAGTCGATAATATATATATATATATATATATATATATATATATATATATGTATATATAGAGTAATTTATAAAATATATATGGCGATTAAGCTACACTGAATATTCTGCGTTTCATCCACTATAGGATTCGCAAGGCTTATGCGCGAATTCTGTGGTTGTTTCTTGTTTTTATACATGTTAAGGATTTTTAGTTAGCCAATCAGCTTTCTAGTATCCACCGCGCTCCTTCCTATCAACCAATGGGCACGCATTTTATCGAACAAAGGATCTGTTTTAGAACTAGGTTAGTGGTCTAAGGTAGACGTTTTCCTTTTTTTTATATATATAAATATACCTGTGTACACACATACATACACATATATACATATATATATATATATATACATACATACATGTGTGATCGTTTATGTATATTCATGTTTATTTAATTTATTTATTTGTTTGTTTTCTATTGTTATTGAACTAGCTCTACCTACGTATTCAGCACTTTTGAAGTAAATACTTTTTAAGTTTACGCATAAATCTATACTTTCGTATATTAAATTCATATGAGTAAATGAAGTTGTTATATATATATATATATATATATATATATATATATATAAGAGACCCAGGTCTGCCCAGTTACCAGGATCTCCCATATAAAGTTCGACGTAAAGGTAAGCCAATATGGTCGGTGACAGCGCAGTTGTAGGAATTTCCAAGGAAGATGCTGACTCCAACCCCAATTTTTTGTCGGAGTTTACTTCCCTAGCCTTTGCCTTTCCCATGTATATGTGCCTATATACCAAATTACACTCCCACTCATAGAACTTGGATGCCTACTAGACACTGTCCTCCATCCCGTTGTGCAAGGATTTGTCAGTGAAACATGACAAAACGATGCTTCACTTTACAGGTAAACTTGATTAAATATTCAAAATAACATAATATAACAGGTCTATATAGCATTATGCCTACCTTACATTAGGAAAAATAGTCAACCTTCTTCAAGTCATGTTGCCTTTACTAAATAGACTATGACTACTTATGCTGAATACCGACCGTGTTAATTTTAAATAGGATTTTCGAGTCCCGTTAAATTTTTACGGCATCTTTTGTTTATTAAATTGTTAGGTTAAAGTATAGAATCTTTAAAAACGGTATATGTTAAATTGTTTTTAATAAATAAATAAATCTAATATATAAAAGACACTAAGTCTATCTGTCTGTCTGTCTCCATATTTTCAAACTCTATCTCCCCCAAACTAAAAGTCGCAGAGCAGCGCTAGGGTCCCCAAATAATTGAATTTGTTATGGACCGTTGTTTTCTGAGTGTTTAGCAGGTAAACATAGCTTTTAAGAGGTCAAAAGGGATAAAAGTTGAAAAAAGATCGTTATACATTTTGTACATTAATCTTAGTTTATTTTTAATCAGTTCATGTGTGTGTCACTTTGGTGCAGTGGTAACGTCACCAGCTTTGAATGTTTCGGTTTCGATTCTAGTTGATGCGATGGCGCACAAATAGTTTTTCTTTTTTTAGTTTTGAAATCACTACTCTAAAAAATATACGAAATATGGACAAATTAAAATATCGTATAAAAGCGTATTTTATGATCAGGTAAAGCCTGGCACTCTCCCGCTAGTATATATATATATATATATATATATATATATATATATACGGAATCTGGACAAATTAAAATATCATATAGAAGAATATTTTACGACCAGGCAAAGCCGGGTTACAGAAGATGTAGTTAGGAAATGCAGTTAGGAGATTCGGAGTTCCTATCTCGTCGCAGTTTCCACTTGAGGAATAGTTGGCCGAGACGTTGTGCAGAACTAAAAAAAATGAGTCCGCAATAAATAAATTAACCCACAAGGAAGGAATAACTGGTCAATAAGTGATAGAAACATTATTGTGGAAAACCACTTTATTTAATTACCGTTTGACAGGTAAAGAAAATTCTAATGGAATATTTAAATAGGTATGTATCTCATATAGAGATTGTCAGCCCCATGAAAAGCGCTTTTGATTTACAAGAACTTCAACTGAAGTAAAATTATACAAAAGATGATTTATAGATGACATGTATTGTTTATTTTATATGGCTTTCTCCACTTTATTAGTTTTGCTAATAAAAGTGATTGATTGATATACATAATACATAAGCATGATGCTATAACCCCCCCCAAAAAAAAACGATATTTGATTCTACCTAGCCATTTTCTTATTCTTTGCGATCGAGTGTATTTATTACAAAATCAAAAATGTCTTTCGCTTAGGATTCCCTGACTAAACCCTTATTCCTGCTAAGAAAAAATGTAACGTTTAAGACAATGTCCGATGCGACCACAATCTTTTTGAATCGCGTCTTATTAACTTTTTCGATAGTTATAAAATTCATTGTTGCATTGTTATATAAGTAACTAACCAAAACTCGTATTGAAAAACTATAAAATTATCTTCGTTCAGAATGGCCGCGATAAGTTTTTTTTTTTTTTTAATTATGATAATACATTCCCTGGTGAGATTGAAAGAGAGATAGTAATTAAGCGCACGCGGTGTTATATTTACAAGATTATATTTACAGAAGGATAAAACAAAATAAGATTGAGAGAAGTTTACGCCCTATACTTGTAAGGTTACACATGTGTTAACAACGAAAGAAAGGAAAATATTCGATTCACCCTTTCTTCTTCTTCAGTGAAGCAATACATATTTATTTACAACTAGCCTGTGTGCCCGGCGTTGCTCGGGTGTTTGGAGGTGTGTGTTGAGAAAAAAAAAACGTTGTAGTAGGCAGGCAAGCACGAATCCTTGACACGAAGACGGAAAAGAAAGTGAAAGAACATCTGACGTCTTACCGCTACTCCATGACGCGACCGAAAGTCTAAAGCATTCAAATTTAACGCAGTCAATCAAAATTAATGCAGAAATGACGTTGATTTTAAACCTCTCACGAAAGCAAATTAGATACAAGGTCGTTTTTAATGTGAGTTTCCCCCAAAAGGGGGACTCTGGCAGTATTCATATAAATAGTAATTGTCTCAGTATGAAGGGTTTCCCCTACATTGACCAAGGACCAATTAGAGAATAGATACTACCCGGCCTGAAGGCCAGGCGGTTGCGTTCCAACAGTCTCGCTTTATTTATAAAAAAAGCCAAACAAATACTGGAGACGATAGCGCGGTAGGAATTTTGTTTAACTCGATAAAAAAAAAAAAAAAAAAGATAGAGACGATGTCCGTTGGCGAATGCGAGATATTATGATCTGGAAATAGGCGAAAACTTCTCATGAAATCTCACCGACGCAAGAAGCCCAATGCGAAAAGCTTTTCATGGACATCCACAAACGCTCGTTCCCATTTTTCTCTTTATATAATAGATTACTTTTTGAATAACGCCCTGTCTCTTGTTCAAAAATTTTCTCGCACTACTATGTGCTTAACAAGAATCTGCCTTGTCGAACTCTATCTGCGTCTGACTACGTTTGAGACGCGTCTTTTTCCATCCCTATCGGATCACCTGTGTATACGTCCATCTCTATCCTCCTCCGGGTCACCTCTTGCTTTTTTTATAACCTTTTTTCTTTCTTTCTTCATAGTACACGGCTCGGTCATTTGCATACGTTGTCTGTTACTGTTGCTACCATACTGTTTCTATGGCTTCTTCTAATGTTGGCGCCATGATTGCAATGCAACTATGACATAACCCCATTTATAGTGTCTGGAATAGTCTATCTATACTTAAATTAGAGTAAATCAGAACCACATTATAGGGTCGTGATAAAAGAATATTCTTTTCAATGCTTTGACTCTCGAGTATATATCTGACACAGTTAGACAGTTAATCAATTGAGAATAACATCGCTCTATCTAAAAACATATAAGATATTAACTAATATATACTAGAGAGTCAAAATAATAGAAAAGATTATTATCTTGTCATAGCCACACTCAGATGGTACGTGCGCCATATTGCCGATCGTTTTTCTTAGGCATGCGACAATTTCTGTTTAATTATGACTATAACGAAGACCGAAGTAATGTACCAAGCTGTTCTGGGGAAAAAGATATGTTAATCCCCAGATCTCAATTCATGGAACCAACCTAAAAGCTGTGGACAAGTTCACTTACTTGGACAGTATTCTGTCAAGGGCAGTACACATAAACGATTAAGTGAACTGCAAGGTAGCCAAGCTAGTGATGCCTTTGGAGTCTCAGAACCACTTTGTTGGAGCATCGAGGAATTCGACTTGTAGAAACTTGGGCTGTATATGCCAGACATGCCAAGAAACTGAACCATTTCCATATGATCTACCTGCTAGAAAATCAAGTGGCAAGACAAGATATTAGACACAGAGGTTTTAGCACGGTCAAACCTTCGGCCAGCACACACCATGCTATAGCAATGCCAGGTTCTTTGGGCAGTTCATGTATGCTGCATACCTGATCAATGATCCCAAAACAGTTCCGTTATAGTGAACTTTTCAAAGGAAAACGTCCTGCAGGAGGACAGCTGAAACGATTCGAGGATAATCTAAAGGTCTCCCTCAAACAGTTCGGTTTTTATTCTAATTCATAGGGAAAAATGATCCAAGACAGATGTTCCTAGCGTGTCGTAACTCACAAAGGTGCTACGATTGCAGAACACGCATGCAATGAAGAATGCAAGAAGAAACATGACATTAGAAAAATAAAAATCAAACAAAAACAAAAAACAGGGTACTTCAGCTACAGAATCATACCACAGGTGTCGAACACGCGGAAAATACTTCAGAGCTCGAATCATTCAAACAAACCATCTCCGAACCCACATAGCAATTGCATGATTACGGACAACTTCGCGATCGATCGACGGACATCATGATATGAATGCAATACATTGTTTAAAAAAAAAAGATTTTCTGCACTTTACTATATTTACAACGAATAGAATTAATTGATTTATAAGCATGATACATGAATACATGTCTGATTCTTGTTAGATTACATAGCATCTACCAAATTGATATTTGATTCTGTCTAGCCGCCTTCTCTTAATTCGTTCCACTATATTTATCACTAACTCAAAGTATCTTTCGCTTAAGTTTCTTTGACAAAATCCTGTTTCCTGCTAGGAAGAAATTTTACGTTTGAGACAATATCGTATGTGACTTCTAATTTTTAAGGTGTGTCTCATCAAACTGGGAAATATATACAGAATTGCTATCTGGACTATTTGTTAAATCCACGGGGGTAGATTTTTCTCGGTCGGTCGTAGGTCACTTCGGTCGAAACGTTGTGAGAATAAGTTCAAAGACGAGAGCAATAGACCGAATAAACTAAACGCCACAGATTATCAATCCTCATCTAAAACGAATAAAAAAAAATGTCTTCGTGGAAGGGAATAACGTTCAACAATCATGCAAATATTTGAGGCCATGTTTGATTCTCGTCGAAGATATTTTAGTTCACATATACTGTTGACGTTACAATGCAAATATTACACTACAATTGTAGAAGATCGATACCCTATTTACAATAGAAAATATCGATTAGATTGTTCTGGATAGGTTCCGGTCAATGCATATTGAAATTAACATTGCAAAGCAATGTACACATCGTAAACCTTAGCGACTGGTTCCTCTAATGTTTGCGATCAATATATATATATATATATATATATATATATATATATATATATATATATATGTATATAGAGGTGTGTGTGTATATGTATATGTATTTATATTTATATATATATATGTATCTATATATATATATCTTTCTCTCCTCTCTCTCTCTCTGTATATATATATATATATATATATATATATATATATATATATATATATATATATATATAGTCTTGGAAGCTTTTAACCTTTAAAACTATACAAATTTTTTTTTTCCATTTGTTAGAAAACCATCTAGTCAGTAAGTCATTTAATCACCTGCAATCACTACATCAACTCGCTCTCAAATTTACTATAATACCAATAATTTATTTTTCAAGGGATCATCAGTTGTTTACCATAAAACACTGTTTCGGGGATTTAAAAACAAAACAGTATATTACATCATGGCTCCCCAGAAGTGTTGATCAAACACCACAACCCTTAATCTTAGGAAGAAGACATGTTTCAAACATTTGATACAGTTTAATATATATATATATATATATATATATATATATATATATATATATATATATATTAGAGTTGGGATCGGTAATCAGAATCGAAATCGGGAATCGGAACTTTTTAGGGTATCGGAATCTGTAAAGATTTGTGTCTGTTTTCCGCTCCCTCAAAAAACATCAATTTAATTATCGTTTTTTTTTTGTTTAAAACAAAATAATCCACTGATGGTAGGAATAATAAAATACTAAATAATTATTGATTTTAAACTAAAGAAATCTATAGATCACCCCTTCCATATGTGTTTTTTTTTAGTTTTCAGAAAAAAATATATCCAAATTTACCACGCGTTTTGACGGTAATCGGGGGAAAAAACAACTCTAGGCAATATTTAGATATTTATAAAGAATCAGAATCGGTATCGGAATAGGGATCAATGTTGCAATCGTCCCATCACTCATTAATATATATATATATATATATATATATATATATTCTTGGAAGTTTTTGAACCTTTAAAACCATATAAAAACATTTAATTTTCATATTGTTTATCATTCGTTAGAAAACTATTTAGTTAGTAAGTTATTTAATCACCTGCAATCACTGCATTAACTTGCTTTCTCGATTTCAGGAGAGTCCTAATGTTATTTCAGGGATCAACAGCTGTGTACCATGTAACACTGTTTTGGGGGATTTAAAAACACACCAATATATTAAATCATGTCTTCCCAGCAGTGTTGATCAAACACAACCTTCCTTAATCACAGAAACATAAAAAAAAATTCCAAGTATTGGTTCACCTTTCCATACTATCAAAAACTGTCTTTCTTACCCGTGAGATTCGTCCCTGTCCCCCAAATCAAAATGGATATATATTTTATTACTTTACCAGTGTTATATTTATTTGATTTGGGTGGATCAATTATACTAATAATCCACCTCCCTGGTATTACTAGTATTTTGTTTATATATTTACATTCTTCATATATACATTATTTACTTATTAAAAATATATAAAAGTAAAATATAGTAATATATAGATATACATTTTTTATTTAAAAAGAAATTAAATGTTTAAAAAAATCATCGCACTCGCATGCATATATGTCATTTACTTTCAATTTTTTGTTTAATCCTGAACAACGCCTTGTAATCTTTTAGTATATATATATGAGAAGATTGCCCGGCATTGCCCGGTATTAAACGTAACATTAAATTCATTACTGATCTCGCTTTTAATATAAGGGTAGTTGCCTGAAGAGGTCAGTAGCTACTAAATACTAGAAGACCGCTACATGCTCATGACTGTGTAGCAACGCATTACTGTTTATGTAAAAACAGATTAATATATATATATATATATTTATATATATATATATATATAGTCTTTGAAGTTTTTAACCTTTAAAACTATACAAAAATATTTTTTATCATTCGTTAGAAAACCATCTAGTCAGTAAGTCATTTAATCACCTGCAATTACTAGAATTTACCATCGCACTAATAATTTTTTTTTTTTAAGGGACCATCAGTTGCTTACCATGAACCACTGTTTCGGGGATTTAATATATATTAATATATATATATATATATATATATATATATATATATATATATATATATATATATATATATATATATATATATATATATATATATATATAGATATATATATATATATATAGAGAGAGAGAGAGAGAGAGAGAACATATATATATATATATATATATATATTATACACATATAGAGAACATATATATATATATATATATATATATATATATATATTATACACACACATATAGAGAACACACACACACATATATATATATATGTATAAACGTCACAAAAAGAATACACATGAGTGTAAATTTTCTGCTTTTCTTATGGTCGAAAAAACTCAAAGCCGTACTAAGTTCGAAATGTCGATATTTCATCTTTTGGTTTAGTTTTCATTTGTTTTGTTTTTTTAGAGAGGAGGCGTATTGGATTATATTTATCTGGCTTTTAAAAAAATTCTTTAATACCACTGTGGAGACTTCGTTTGTCGACATACTCACAAATCATAAAACTAATTCTCTTTATATAAAACACATTTTTACACCCAAAGCCTCAATTACATCCAGAAAAATTCGTATTTTCATTCATTTAGATTTAGTTTTGACTACATTTACGCCAGTTTTGTTAATTATATAAATAATTAATTTACGCCGCTCAAGTATAAATGTACCCTTTATTACACTGCCTACGTATAGACTTATTTTATATATGTACATTTTTTTACTATAATTGTTTTTTTTGTTTTGTTCTCATTAATGTTTTTCTCTTTTTTTTGATAATTTTTTTTATCTTAGCTACACCTATACAATTTCCTTTACACTGACCACTTTTATAGATTTTAGATTTTTATAGATAGTACATCTCTTTTTATTTTTATAATATTTATTATTACCGTTTTATCTGTTCAGTTACACATGTTAAAATAGCATAGACAAGTAGTTTTCGATATACAGATGCGTAATGCGCTGTAATTCACGACACTGTACACCCCAATTACTTTTTTGGTTTATAGTTTTGACGTGTGGGTATGCTGACAACATATCTCAAGGTTAAAGTGTGGGCAAATACTTTGACAATCCCCCTCACCCCCTATTCCGAAAACCATTCTTTCGCTGGCGCGGTTGAGCGTGTTTATTCCATACGACGTCCTTAACACGAGGCGGTTTTACTTGATAAAATTGGTAAAATAGAAAATATACACTATGTCATGCCATTTTTGATGAGTTAAGGGTATAATAGATTCACTTATTGATATAATAATTAAGTGTTTGATTTTGCGTTACGAAACGGATACTGTCAAGAATTGTATAAATAAACTGATTTAAAGGAATAAACTATTAGATGGTCAACATCATGAATTTTGGAATATAAATTTTTGTCATATATTCTATATATTACTCTGTAATCACATTTAGCTTCTTATATAAGGATTGATATATAGGCCTCTGTGATATAACGGGAACCATAAAAAGAAGAAAGGAAAAAAATAGATAAGATAGAAGAGAAAGCGGAGAATAAAAGGGGGAGGAGGCAGAAACAGTAAATAGGGGACACATTTTAATTTTCTATTTAAATGTCGTTTAGCCAGTTTTTTTTCTATATTTGCATTTTGTATAATTTTGGCACTTCTCCTCATCTGGCTTCGAATAACATGCACTAAAGAATTTTTTCCAATTTTTTTCCTAATTTTTTTCCTTAATTTTCCTAATTTTTCCCCTAATATTTTCCTTAATTTTCCTAATTCCTGTTCTGATGATATAATAAAGTTACACAAAACTTTTAATCCTAATTTTTCATTTAATATTATTCACACACACACAAACACACACACAAAAACACACACACATACACACACGCACACACATCTAGCGGCACTGATGAGTTGTGATACAACGAAACAGGACTGTATGTCGATGACTACAAATATATTTTATAAAGCCCCCCTCTTTGGGTCGAGCACTATCGTAAATAATCTCACTCGCTACTTAATTTGGCTGAAAAAATGCGAAGCTCGCGGTTTGATTACAAACAAACGTTTGAGCACTTTACGAGTGGCGGACGGATGTTTATTTAAATAGACATTCGGACGGATTAGTTGCGGGCACCGCTTCCGTGGTCAAGGGGTAGAACTGCCGACTGTCATCACGACGGTTCGAGGTTCGATCCTCGGCTTTGGGATAGGTGCTAGTCTAGCGGCACTGATGAGTTGTGATACAACGAAACAGGACTGTATGTCGATGACTACAAATATATTTTATATATATATATGTATACAGATGCATATAAATATATTTGGCAATCAGATTACGAATAGCAATAACGTTTTGAAGTTTAAGATGAAATTGGATAATTTAGTAAAACTATACGTATGATTCGTCACATGTTTGCTATCAATATATTCGCCGACCTGACAGAAGTACATAGACACTATACAAAAACATTCTATAGATTTGCCTTTCAAATATCATTCTTTATAATGTTGAACGCATAACCGTGATGAGGAAGGCATTGGTGTTTCTAACGTTGAAAAACAGTCATACGATGAAAAAAATTGTGTGCACACGATAAATACTGTTTCATCTTGCTTCTCTTAAATATCACTAAGCGACGTACGATTTCAAGTTAAAATCGCTTTAGTATTACGCTTGCAATATTAAGACGAATACACCTGATATGTGTACATATCGCTAACTTCTATTTTTACGAAGGCTCTATTTCTTTTTCTAGCGATTTGTTTAGCATTTTCAAGCATTTTCTCTTAAAATTACAAGTGTAATAATTGGCTAAAAACATTAATTCACCCCCAGCTGCGCACTTTTCTACAAGGAGGTATCACATCTTATAATAAAAGCGTTTTTTTTTGTATATTTCACAAAGTGAAATACCAGTTACAATCTGCAAAATTAAATGGCCTTGTGCCAGATGTTGGTGGTGTTCTCGACATATGACCAATTTTTGATAATTATACAATATTTGATAAATAATTATAATAATTAACTCTATTTTAACGCAACATGATTCTTCATTTTATAATTAACTAGCGGGGATGCCTAGCGTTGCACGTGTGTTTGAAGATGTAAAAGAAGGGGAAAAAGTTTTGGTAGGAAGGTAGTCTCGAACCCGAAGTCTTGACGCTAAGGTGGGAAAGAAAGTTGAGAAAAAACCTGTCATCATACCCGCTCGACTACGATGGGAGAGGAATGAAGCCGTTTTAATTTAACGATGAAAAAATTAAATAAAGACAGGTGTGGGAATTTCATCAGGTCAAACATCACACCATAGAGGGAATGAAATCACGCACTTAACTTTTGTTGCGAGGACGTTGTTTTGGTTTTGTTGCACAAACTTTGGCTGCGCGGAATTCTTTTTCGTTGGTGAGAAAAACCAACTTCCCATAAAAAGGAGAGTTAGCAATTGTCTGATATAAGAGGTTTCCCCACATTGATCAAACCTCATTGTTTTTGTGGAAGAGTGCCAGGCAGTTCGTTTAAGCTACGGATTCAGTTTCGCCTTTTATACTGAAAAGCTAAATAAACATGCATAGACGAAGAAATATCACGAAAATAGAGTGTAAAAGTCGTTCAAATAAAAGATAGACGCGATCTCCCTTCGTAAATCGTAGATATTATAATGTCAATAGTATATGAAAAGTTTTAAGAATAAGTGACCACTTCAAACGCGCCCCTCAGAAAAAAAGCCTTTTCCGGACATACACAAAAAATGCAAACACACTAACACACAATTTGCCTTATATATATATATATATATATATATATATATATATATATATATATATATATATATATATAGATAAACTAAAACGAAAAGTCTAAACAATACTTATCGCTTGTACACTATTTTACACCGCATTATTTTCAGGCCACTAAACCGTGAGTTTACCAAAATTTTTATCTATAAACATCCCCCTGCAAATATTTGTTTCCATTTACTCAATACTTGAAAACTGGTTATAGTTTAGTAAATTATATATATATATATATATATATATATATATATATATATATATATATATATATTGCAATTAGGAAAGGAAGACTTTTATGATTCATGATTAAAAGTAAATTTGTATATATATAAATATATATATCTTCTCTCCAAAAAGGTGGGAATGAAGGGGGAGCAGGAGAGGAAAGAAAAAAGAATGGGGAGCCAGCTGACCGGTTTCGACCCTCGATTCTCAAAGCTGTATCGAGGGAATTATTTTAAAATAAAGAATGAAAGCGATTAAAATAGCGTTTTATTAAATTTACAAGGAGAAAAAAAAAGTGGGAAAACGATTAAAATAAAACGGCGTTCTGGACGAATACGCTAGAGATTAATCACGTTCAAACCCAGGAGCCATTCCCTTTGCTTGCAAAGAGAAGGTTTCCTGAGTCGAACGTGAATGGTCTCCAAGATCTTGAGATGGTATAATGAATGAGCACGACTAATAATGGTAAAAGACTCCGTGCTAAAGTTTGCTAATAATGCTAAAAGAGTCCGTGCTAAAGTTTGATATATATATATAAACTCCACATATTTTAGATATATAGATGACATTCTTATTTTTCTCCCTAAAAACACACAAATAGAACAAATTAGAAATAAATTAAATTCAGTGGAACCATCTATAAATTTTACACATGAATCCGAACAAGACCACTCCCTAGCTTTTCTAGACATATTCCTCATCAGATCAGAAACTGATCTGAGTTTCAAAGTACATAGGAAGACCACACACAAAAACGACTATATTCATTACTACTCACACCACAATGATAAAATAAAGACGGGCATGATTATAGGTTTTTTCTTACGTGCCTTTAGAATATGCAGTCCCCAATATCTTAATGATGAATTTCAATATATTACGAATGTTTTAAGAAAACTACAGTATCCATCCTATTTCATTTCTTACGCAAAGAAAAAAGCTACGAAAATACACTATAACATAAACACACAGAAAAATAAAACAGATACCTCACTATTAAACAGACATCTTTTCATTCCCACCCACACCCAAAAATACAAAAATCTACGACACTCTTAATAGACTTGGTTTTCACCTGATACAAACAACTTCCTCAACCATAAAACAGACATTAAAAACTACCAAGCACTCTCCCAAAACCCTCACATCCGATGCCGGTATATATTCCATCCCATGTAACAACTGTCAACAAGCGTACATAGGTGAAACACAACGAAAATTGAAATTAAGACTTAACGAGCACAGAAGAGATATAAGGAATGGTAACGCCCTAAATGCACTCTTTTGCCATTGTGCAGAACACGATCACTCATTTAATTTAGATCAAGCGAAAATTATTAAATACGTGATAGATAGAGCTAAAAGAAGACTTTTAGAATCAGCACTAATTTTGAATACTAATACTATATAAGAAAAGGCTTCTACCATTTAACCCCTAGCATAGGGAAAATAATAATCAAAGAGCAAGGTATCAGGGTGGATCCTGGCTAGCCGTTTTTCTTTGAATGTTTCAGGAAAATGAGTAGTTTCGCAGAAGAAAAAAAAATGTACATATTTATTTTAAATGCATTTTAAAAGTGTATATATAGACATCAAACAACCTTCCCATACGCACACATATTCGTCCTTTCCCGACATGGGTTGGATTTTAAAAAACTGTCTTTTTTCGCACGATCTATGACTTTTTCTTTTATCACATTTTTATTTCAATTATCCTGAAGATGTCCTCTGAAACAAGGACGAAACGTTGATTTTTTAATAATTTCATTCGGTTTTTTCTATTTTTTCTTTAAACATATATATATATATATATATATATATATATATATATATATATATATATATATATATATATATATAACAATCTGGCACAAGACCATTTAATCTTGTAGACCGTAACGCGTATTTCGCCCAATGAAATATAAAGAAAGAAAAACAGAACTCTTTTATTATCGTGTAATATCAGTTAACCTTGCTAATCCGCGCTTTAATCCGTTTTTATTCCCTGTGTTCTTCTACCTTGTGTACATGTAATTATTTCTAATTGCTAAAATAATTGAATTGCTTTTAAGGTTTTGAAATAAAAAAACTATTATTAGTGGAAGGACTACAAGCCCTGCTAACCAAAACAGAAATCAAGATAAATGCATAAAAAATATTGGCAGTTTAAACAATAAAAACTAAAAATTAAAAAATGCATCCAATAATAATAATAATAATAATAATAATAATAATAATAATAATAATAATAATAATAATAATAATAATAATAATACTTAACCACACCAAGAATAATAACATTCAATGAAAAACAATACAAAAGCCATAGAAATAAACTTTTAATTGCCTGTCGTTAATTAAATGGATTACCTTAATTAATTAGATTGACAGAAGATATGCACTTCATTTTGATTGGCTGGCGTGACCAATGAACACTGGAATGGAGACATGGAGAACGCGCCCCATAAACACGTTCTACTTCAACCACACTCACATAACTCTAGCTAAACAAACGCATTAGAATACACACAGGGTGCTGTCAAAAACAATAATGGTCATTTTATTTTGATTATTTTTCAGGTAGACGTCTCTAATTTAAAGTAGCTGTTTTAATAATTGGACATGCAAGAAGATTTGTTTAATGCGAGTGTATATTGTGTATCAAAGTGCGTGTGGACGTGACGTGTACACATATACAATAATCAAGTTCAATAAACAGGACCAACAACATTACCCGTGACAGTTCCTTAACATGCTAGCCTTAACGGACTACTGTCTCCAGTTAAAATACGCATGGCATACAGCCAAAAGGTTACATACCTTGCGTTACACTGGTTCTTGTGTACATCGGCAGTTGGCACTTGTAATAAAATACGTTTCCAATTACGAATCATCCGAATGGAACACACCGGCGAACTTCTTTTTACATAAAGCTTTTATTTCACGTTCAACATATGCATATCAGGCTGAGTCGCACTTCCAAATACGTCTTTTAGAGCCCAATTATACACACTCCCGTTGGTTGATTACATTGTTAGAACGTCCGCACGACTTGGCTTCCCAAGTCTAATTATTTCTAACCCTCCGATTTTCGTTAAGATATCTAAAATATTTTTCTTTTTTGTTTTCTGCAACTCCGACCCCCCGACGATCGGTCGTGGACCTATTATTCAGCTGTTCCGAAACTCCAATTGCGTCATCTTTGACGTATAGAAATGGGACTAACCTTTGTTATTGTAATCAAACTATTATCGTCATCGTTGTGAAATTCCTGTATTGTCAAATATTTACAATTGGTTTAAAAATGATTTTGTTCAATAATATCACAAGCTTATGTGTGAAAACGTGTATATTTGTATAGTTAACCCATTCGATTTTTTGTTACCGTTGGGCCCCAATCTTTTACAGATAAGTCTTTGAGGTTTATTGTCTTGAATATGCAACATTTTGTATGGATATTCTTGAAAGTATGGGCAAAAGATTAAGATGCGGGGTTCTTCTGCGTCTGCGTGTGCAATCCTTATTCTACCCAGTACAATATTACATCTTCGATTGCTTAAAGGTTCGGTATCTGTTGATATCACTACATATATACTTGTGTAGTCTGTTGTTTGGGAACATGTCTAATCTTGCTTGTCATTTTTTTCTTATACATAGATTAAGTTTCTATTTCTTCGTCATTTTTGTTGCCTTTATTGCCAGTGTCGGCACTTTAGCTTTCCTTTGATGGTTACGTAAGTAAACGTCCATGCCAAAACGATTGTTCAGCCAAATTAGAAAAGCAATTCACATAGGGAAAAGAAAAATCCTTACTTTTTTATTGCGGAATATTATCCTCATCTTATTGTTGTTTCATGTGGTTTCGGCCAACTGTTCCTCTGGCTTTCGTCTCCATCCACTGCGCCACGGGGTCAAAGCCGGTCAGAGGCTTACTTGGCCAAAACGTGGTGAGACGACAACAACTATGGATGGCAGTAATTACTGAGAATGCAGTTAGGAGATTCGGAGTTTCTATCCCGTCGAGGTTACCACCTGACGAAGGCCAGAGGAATAGTTGGTCGAAACGTCGTAAAACAACAACAAAGAAAAGATGAGGATAATAGTCCGCAATAAATAAATTAATAATACTCATCTCGATAATGAATTCCAGTTAAATAATATATATATATACTCAGCTGACTTTGTAATACTAACTTTTAGAAAAGACCACGCACATAACCGACCCTAACCAACAAATACTTCTACTATGGCGATGAGGGAGAGAGATAGAAGACATTTATACAGTTCTGTGATGTTTCGTTTAACACATTTAGCGAGGAGAGGGTGATCAGTTCTTTTAACACAGAAGGGGACAGTCATTACTTAGGATGGAGAGGGGGGCACATTACTCGGATGGGTTATACAAAGTTCATTAAAGATAATTACACATTACCTTAAATTGTGAATGACGACACGAAGACGGCAGTTGCAAAAATATGAGATGTTCTTTTATTCCATTTGACCGGTCAAAATGATGATCACATCCAGGAATTCAAAGTTGTTTCTACATGTTTAAAACTTTCTCCCTTCGCTTCTAAAGGGACCCTCCTCTGATTATGTAAGCTCTTTCCGGCTGACTGTCTGACTTCGATCCGGACTCGACTGCCCCCGATCTTCGTCTCCGTCTAACTGATCTTCGACTCTAGCTTCTATATTGAGAATTCATTCCTGCCATAACGTCTGCGAACGTGATCGACCCACGTGGCCTAAACATACGTGGTTCGGCACATGTTTCCAAACGATTGTAGACAAAGAATTCTCATTGACCTATTTTTCGACCTAACTTATTTTTCAATATGTTTTTAAATTGCTATTATCCGTTCTTCTCTAGCTGACCTTATTTTAATTCAGTTTACACAAAAAGAACTGAAGAATTAAATTCCTTTTACAACAACATATCTAAACTATTTTATGTGAAACTGAACAATGCGAAATTCCATTTCTGAACCTTGCTTACAAAGTTCAAATCTCGGTCTATCCTAATCTCATTTTCACGAATCTAATGTCTTTCTTACTTACAGGAAAAGGGGAACCTTTTCTTGTAACACTACTTGTTCCCACGCGAAGGTAATTTTCTTTTGCTTTCTGCATGACGACATCATAATTGACATGGCGTTGCTTCGAATGGTCGCTAGGGGGTGTGAGAACATCCAAGCGATTACACGATTAAATGATTAGAAAGAAAATATAATTATAAGAATTAAAGGGGATTCGTTTTTGAAATTCGATACAAATACATTGATACACACATTCAGCACACACAAACAGGCACGCACGCACACACACACACACACACACACACACACACACACACACACACACGAATAAACAAAAACAACAACAAAAAACAAAACAAACAAAATCCAAACCATATTGTGATAGAAGGTCTGATTTCACATGACATCAGAGATCGTCGAGGAGGGAGTATTATATTTCTCCAACAACGACCAACCAAAGAAAGATATAGAACCCTCGTGGAATATTCTATTCTACTGATGTTTAAAAGTGTTGCGAGTTAAACGGACTGTCCCTCTCGCACAAGAACGTGTACATTACGCTCGATCGACATTTTTGAAAATGAATATTTCTAATTGAATATATCTTAAATATAAAAAATAATTTTAAAAAAATTCACTGTTTCATGATTGTAAAATGGTTTTGATGGGGGTATGAGACGAATAGATTCGCCAATCATTTTTATAACCTGTGCTAAACAACCAATCAAAACGTCGCAAAATTATTATAAAAATCGTCGAATTTTAGATTCAATCAGTTCGCCATTTGTTACGTCACGGACCGCATTTAATTCTTCGCCGCCATCTTGGTTACTGATCTGAACTATGCCGCCATCTTGGTTACTGATCTGAACTACGCCGCCATCTTTGTTCAACATAGTATCTCAGAACTTAAGAGGTTAACTACGCGATGGACCGCATTTGATTCTTGGTCGCCATCTTGGTTACTGATCTGAACCACGCCGCCATCATTGTTCAACATAATGTCTCAAAACTTAACAATGCTAAAATAAAAAGTATTTCCAACTGTAATATATCTTAAATAAAAAACATATTTATAGAAATATAAGAAATAGAAGTTTTTTTTTTCACTGTTTCATGATAAAATAAAATAAAAAAACTATTTCCATAGGGTTTCGTATTTCGTTTCATTCTTAGCGATTTCCGTTCCATATTTAGCTAAACCGAGTCCACTTCCAGTGTCTTAATTTGGGAACTGAATCTTTGGATATAACCGAAAAAATATTTAAAATAAAATAAAATAATGGTAATAAGTTGTAGAACGTTATTGATTCTAATGATATCCCGACATAATCGTGATTCCTTTCTGCTCAGTGTACGAATTTATTAATGTTCTTTCGGCTCTGACGTAGTGCAAGGCTGTGGAAACGATTTTGTATTTGCGTAGGCCGATTAAATGCTGTCCCTATCTTTCTTTTCCTCTTTCTCTCTTCCCCTTCTCTATATATACATACATATACACACACAATATATATATATATATATATATATATATATATATATTATAATTTAGCTTTGTAGTTCCTTATCTTTATACTTTCCTCTGTAAATGTCGTCCAATTTATCATTCTGTCAAAATGTATCACAGTTCTTGTCACTTTGGTCCCCCGTGGCCGCAAACGCGAAGCCGTTTGCCGAAGCGCGCGCCTGTTTTATTTAATGGAAAATATATTACGACATCAATATTTTGTTTTACGTATTTCGTGAAATAAAATAAAGAAAAGGGAAAACGATAAAATGTTTATGAAGATCGAAGAAACCACTGAACATTCCCACCCCACTCTAATGGTTGCTGCCATTCTTATTTAAAGATATATAAATGATAGACGGTCTTTTTAAATCACAGCTAATATATCTATCTGTCTCTCCATATATATATATATATATATATATATATATATATATATATATATATATATATATATATAACTACTTTATTTACTTACATACATTAATATACGAAAGTATAAATTTATGCGTAGACTTTAAGTATTTACTTCACAGTGCTCAATACATAGGTAGAGCTAGTTATAAAATATATATGGCCATATATATATATATATATATATATATATATATATATACATACATACACACACAGAGAGTGGACCTGTCGCCCTAAATAAAACAACACTAAAGCATTATTTAAAAACTTTTATTTGAAAAATCAATTCAGATAACTTTATTATGTAGTAGAGTTGACATCTATTCAATGTATCCGCTTTCAGCCTCAATCACTACCTCGATAAAGGTCCGGAACTGGGAGAGTGCCTTTTACACAAGCACCGGCGTTAGGTCGGCGTAATACTCGGCCAATTGCGGCAATTAGGCTAGCTTTGGTGTTGTGGGAGCTCATGTTGATGATGTTCTGAAGGGAAGAACAAACAAAGTAGCCCAACGGGTTTAGGTCGATGGAGGAGGGGGGCCAGTGAGAGAAATCGTAACACTCCCTCTGAAGTCTGGGTTTCTTTGGACTTGTAGGCCGGCGCCGAGTCCTGCTGCCACACCCAGAGTCGGCTAGCGGTCACCTGATTGCACCAGGGGACCACCACACTTTCCAGCACACCCTGGTACATTTTGGTATTGACTTCAATGATATGAGGTGGCATGCTGTGGCCCTCGCTTGAAAGAACACCAAAGACCATAACCGTGGCCAGAAACTTTGTTTTCATCACACTGGACACGCCCCTTTTATCGTGGCAATGGAGTGATGTAATTTGAGAGTGCTGGCAATGGTTCTGTTTTTTTAACTAGGATTAGCAGAGAGAATGATTTGTACAGCGACCTATCTCCAATCTCGCTTGTTGAACATTGTGTCATATTCAGGCATAATAGAAGGCTCCTATCGCTGTTGGTATTTACACACAACTGGCCAACTAGTAGATAGTCTGTAAAAAAAAAAAAAAAAATAGAAAAGGAAAGAAAACCGGTTTTTATCAAAAGGAAATGGAATCATGTCGTCTTTTCTATAGCGACAATTTTACCATTGCACCCTATTTATTTCAGCTTTGAATTCTTTCGAAATTCAGCGTCGTCAAGCTACTAGGCTAAACTTGTTTTAACTCTGAATGCTGAGAGTTCCTTATTAAACCTTTATTTAGGAGAGAAAGTAAAAGAAAAAGAGGGGAAGAATACTTGTGCTATTCTGACAATGTATTCACGGTGACTCATGCATATAATTTGATTTTATTAATTTTTATAGTCACACGATAACATGTATCAAATTATTATTGGAAACGCTGTACACACAGTTATTGCCTATAAATTCTCTGAAATGTTAGGTCTGTTGAAATCTGTTATTTTAACCAGCTGTTAAAGAATAATTCAAAGCTGTGTAGGAATCCATCCGTCCAACATACACAAAACTTATTCCCGCTTTTTGTTAATTTTTACTTCCATCTATACACATACAAACAATTTTACATATACACATACAAACAATTTTATATATATACATACAAACAATTTTACATATACACATACAAACAATTTTACATATACACACACAAACAATTTTACATATACACATACAAACAATTTTACATATATACATACAAACAATATTACATATACATATACAAACAATTTTACATATACACATACAAACAATTTTACATATATACATACAAACAATTTTACATATACACATACAAAATACTTTACATATACACATACAAACAATTTTACATATTTGTGACATATTTCCATTCTATGGAGGTTAGGTGCGAACGAACAGCCCATAGAATGGAAATAGGCACAAACTTTAATAAATACTTTTCATATCTATCTGCGTAAGTATACTTTGATAATCATGTTTCAGTTTGAAGAAATATGGTATAATAAAATTATGGGCTGTTCGTTCGCGCCTGACCTCCATAGAATGGAAATATGTCACACAGTTTAGTAAGTTTTTTTTTAATATAGATCCACAGACAATTGTGATAAATGTTTTAGTGTGAACAGGTATGATATAATAAATTATGGGGTTTATCTATTTTATTTTTAGTTTCATCATATTTTGCTTTGGTTTTGAAACCCACCAATTCGAAGCTATCTCTTTACAATCCTTCCTTTACATAACGTATCATACTTTCATAAATCAGAGTCCATTTTCTGTAGGCTGTTTTTGAACCCAGTCAACGACGGTTATATATATATATATATATATATATATATATATATATATATATATATATATATATATATATGTATAGGTGAACGTCTAAAAACGACATTATTTTTTGCACCAACCTAATATATATATATATATATATATATATATATATATATATATATATATATTATGGGAGAAATATGCTCTGTCTCTCTCTTTTTATTTTCGGGTTTATGTAATCATATTTCTTTATCTCATTTTAAAGCGGATAGGTTTCTATTCCTCTAATGAGTAAGTGCAGAATAAATTTCCAAATTGACATAATAATTCCATTGTTGATTCTGCGCTACGAAACAGGCGTTGTTAAGAATTGAACAGTATAACATCCTGAAAGAAATAAACGGTAAGATTGACAACATCTTTAAATTTGGAATATAGACCCTTTGTCAGATATGTATATGTGTGTGTGTGTTTACGTGTGTGTGTGCATGTATGTGTGTCTGTGTGTGTGCATGTATGTGTGTCTGTGTGTGTGTATTCTCGCCTAAAAACAGCCTAATCTCGTTGACGCATCTGTTCTCGCCAAATCCCCGAAGGTATTCAACGATGAGCCTTGCCAGCACCAGATGGGTGACCATTTGAGAAGGCTGGGCGGTCTATGTATCGCGCTATGACGTAGAAATTTTCAGGTTGGTATCTTGAGGTGCGTTTAAGTTCAGTGGGAGAGATGCAACTCCAGTCTTCGTGAAGGCTTGCATCTAGAAGAAAAACTCTGATGTAAAACCTGAAGTCTACTGTTTGCTCTTTTTTTTGTAGTTACTATTGCACAGGCAAAGATTAGCAATAATACCAAAAAAGTTCGGTTGGTTCTACACAAAACTTCCACCACTATAAAATAATCATCTGTGTAAATTTCGGAACAACTTGAGTTCTGTGGCGGAGCTCATACGTCAAAATGGAATTGTTAATCAAATTTATCATCTATAAATATTAAGGGGAGATGTGTTTATGTGTGCATGATTTTATGTTTGCTAAAAACCTTTGATATCCGCATCGTACAGGCACTAACGTAGCATCCTTAGAAAGTGCGATCTCTCGGAAAATAATATGTAAAAATTGGAAAACATGATGATATATTTCGTGTAGAAATTGCATTTTAGCTCAAATAGGGGTCACCTAGAAACGTCTCTTTCTAAAAAAATTGACAGTTGCGCATGCGTCCCCCATTGTTCTCTGAATTAGTTTAAATACTGTAATTTCGAACGCGATATCATGATCAGTCCTCTGACCATTGGATTAGAAGGTTCTCTCGTAGCCGTTAGTTTTTAGGTTCGCGCACGACTTCCTATGGACATTTTTTTTGTGCATTGAAACAGGGTTGTTTTGTAATTTGCTTACTTATGGCTAATTATATTAAAACAAAACACAATTTGCTTATTTAGATGTGTTTATCATTGTTTTAAATCAACTGAGAGTTAAAATCTTATTTATTTAAAAGAAACAAACCAATCCAATTACGATTTTTAAAAATTGAAACAAAAAACAAAAACCAAATAAAACAAAAAAACTATATATATATATATATATATATATATATACATGTTTCTTTTATTAGGGGTAAACAGTTACATATGGTCGCTACAAATAGCCATCTGTTTCAGTCAAAGAGACTTCATCAGACGACCTGGAACCTCACGACGCAAAAGAAAAAATATTTTCTTTTTCGTCGTAAGGTTCCAGGTCGCCTGATGAAGTCTCTTTGGCTTAAACAGATGGCTATTTGTAGCGACCATATGTAACTGTTTACCCCTAATAAAAGAAATATTTCGCTCTTTTTATTGAGCACTATTTAACAACCTAGTTGTCTTCATTAGTTTTGACTTTTGAACACATCTGAATCTATATATATATATATATATATATGTATGTATGTATGTATATATATATATATATATATGTATATATATATATATATATATATATATATATATATGTTAAGCCCCCCTCTTTGGGTAGAGCACTGTCGTAAATAATCTCACCCGCTACTTAATTGGCTGAAAATGCGAAGCTCGTTGTTTGTTTACAAACAGGCGATTCGAGCACTATAAAAGTGGTGGGGAGTGTCTATTTAAATAGACATTCCGACGAGTTATTTACGGGCGTCGATTCCATAGTCGAGTGGGAGAACTGCCGACTGTCAACATGACGGTCCTAGGTTCAATCCTTGGCTTGGGAGAGATGCTAGTCCAGCGGCACTGATGAGTTGTGATACAGCGAAACAGGACTCTATGTCGATGACTATATATATATATATATATATATATATATATATATATATATATATATATATATATATATATAATGAAACAAGCGGTCACGGACGAGGAGAATGTACCCTACGAGTTTGTAGTGTAATTCAAATTATTCCCCTAGCTGAATACTTGATGCTTCACCAGGGATATCAAGGGTGTTATATATATGTGTGTGTGTGTATATGTGTGTGTGTGAAAACTTGCTGTCTAAATATACACGATATATGTATATATATATATACATACGTGTGTGGGGAGAGTGTTGGTGTTTGGGTGTAGTTTGTTATTCTGTCGGTTATTGACACAGCTGCGCTGGAGCTTCACTGCACCTAGGCTGTCCACTTTATACCGATTTCAGGTCTACTAGAGGACAAAGGTTTGGACTAGGGTAGCCTGGTGTTGTTTTCGGGTCAGGTGTCTTTTCCAGCCAGATGTCCATTTTTTTCTTGAAAGTATCCGCGGGACACTCTCCCTATACTTCTTATTGCGGCTGGAATAGAGTTGAACCTTCTCGTACCACTCTAGGTGAAGCTGTGTTGGATGAGGGACTTCATCCTGCGTGTAGTCCCAAGGGTGGTTTTTATATAGCAGAGCCTTTCTCACCGCTGGTAGGTTATTTCTACTATTGTTGTTTTTGAGACCCTTCCTTCTAAGATTTTCTATATGTAGATGATAATATATTGTTCTCTTCGGCGTTGTAGTGAATCCAGTTGCAGCTCCTTCAGCCTCTCCCTGTAATTCATTTGTTCTACTCCACATAGTTTGCTCGTGATTGTTCGCTAGGGTTTGTGCATGTGTGTAATGTTTGTATATGTGTGTAATGTTTGTGTTTGTGTATGTGCGTAATGTTTGTATATGTGTGTAATGTTTGTGTTTGTGTATGTGCGTAATGTTTGTATATGTGTGTAATGTTTGTATATGTGTGTAATGTTTATGTTTGTGCATGTGCGTAATGTTTGTATATGTGTGTAATGTTTGTATATGTGTGTAATGTTTGTGTTTGTGCATGTGTGTAATGTTTGTATATGTGTGTAATGTTTGTGTATATGTGTAATGTTTATGTTTGTGTATGTGCGTAATGTTTGTATATGTGTGTGTGTGTGTGCTTGTATGAGTCTGTGAAGTGTTATATTTAATTAATAACGTTTATAAACCTCTTAGAATGTTTGTATGAATTAGTTAGGTTTAATTCTTGGTCGGATATATTTTGCTAAATAGGAGCGTATTCGATAAATATAGATCTAAGTTGGTTGTTTGGTTGATTTTGTTTTACGGCATATCAACCCTTTTCAGGTTATTTAATGCCGAATCCAGTGATTTTGAAGAATTTTTTTTAATAGAATATATTTGTTTTTTGCAAGTCGGTTTCTATTTATCCCATACTTGGAACCCTAACAGGTACTACCACTCCGTGTCAGAGTGGACCTGGGAGCAATGGCAATTAAAGGGTGGCTCCACACTCCCCAGAGCCCGCAAGCTGGGGCCTCACCATCGGATATAGTTTAAGGTATAGATCTAAGTATTTAACTAATAATTTTACT
>NC_136512.1:82911982-82926982 GCF_053919585.1 Euprymna scolopes | reverse complement strand
TTTTTCGGTATTGTTCCTAGTGCTCCTACTATTAGTCTTATGTTAACTTTCTTCATCTCCCATATCCGATTTGAGCTCTCTGGCCAGTTCTGTGTAGTTACTTCGCGCCTCCGTCTCCTTCTTCTTTGCTCTTTGGTTTGCTGGAACGGCAAATTCTATAATCTGGCAGGACGTTACTTTTTTGTAAACTATTATGGCATCTGGTCCTCTTGCTTGAATGTGTTTATCTCTTTGTCCCATAGAGTTTTATGACACATATTTTCAAGTACTGCTGCCGGTGTGTTCTTGTACCATTTGTCAGAGTGTTCAAGATGCCGTTGTTTGCATAATTCCCAGTGTACTACCTTCCCCAGTTACGACGGTCTTATCCCCAAGTCTTAGCTGGCCCGGAATGCAAAGTAATTCAAAGTGTAGTATCTATTCCGACAAATGATATAATAAAAATTATATGTGGGGCAACCCCATGTATAAGACCATTGCTCTTTAGCAATCAGTTTTGGTCAATGTAGGGGAACCCCTTCATACCAATTGTTGCTATTCAGTTTACTCTTCACATTAAAAAACGGCCTTGCGCCTAATTTGCTCAGTGGTGAAGCAAATAAATACAGTGTACTGCCTTCCTGACTTGCTGATTTCATTCTTTGCTCCTACGGTGCATAGAAATTCTTGTGTGCGGGGAGTTTGATCAGTTGGTAGAGTGCTTACCTCGCATGCAAGAGGCTCGGGTTTCGAATCCTGAGTTCGGATGTGTCTAACTGATAAACCCAAACGAGGGCGAAACAAGTCTTGGACTTCCGGTTCGTTGACTCTCGTGGCTCTTGTGGGCTGCGACGTTGTTTGGCTGTGGAATTTATTATATATATATTATATTTATTATATATATATTTATTTTAATATGTATATATAAATGTCTGAGTGTTGGAATGATTAAATTAAAAGGCATTTGCAATGTAACAGCATATAAGAATTGAATCAGTTTATATATATATATATATATATATATATATATATATATATATATATATATATATATATATATATAAATTACAGTTCGGAATCAGGAATCGGGAAAATTGAGACTTTTGAGATATCATATTCGGGAAATATATGCCTACTTTCCGACGCCAAAAACGATTCCTTAAAATACCTTTTTTTATTTGATTTTGTTTAAAATAAAATCTACTGCTGGTATTATTGTTCACATAATAAATATTTATTGATTTTAAACTACCGGTAAAACTAAAATCGATAAATCTCCCCAACAGAGTTGTTTGTATGTTTAAGGAAATATATGCACATTAAACGTGGCAGTAATCTGGAAAAAATAACTTTATAGTAAAATATTTAGAAATTTATAAAGAATCGGAATCAGAATCGGCAATTGTATGAGAATCGAAAATTTAGTATGGATTCGGTAGTTTTATCGGAATCAGGATAATATTGGAATGGTCACAATAATAATAATAATAATAATAATAATAATAATAATAATAATAATAATAATAATAATAAAACAGGACACATAAATTGAGAATCTCTAACAACTGCAGTACAAGATAACTTAATAACAACCGACCACATCAAAGCAAAGATTGGCAAACACAAGAAAACAGACAAATGCAGACTCTGTGAACAAAGAGACGAAACGATAAACCATATAAAAACGAATGCAGCAAATTAGCCCAAAAGGAATAAAAGAACAGGCACGACCAATTGGGGGGGGGCAGTACACTGGGAATTATGCAAACAACTGCATCTCGAACGCACAGACAAATGGTACAAGAATAAGCCGACAACAGTACTTGAAAACGAGAATCACACAATCCTATGAGGCATGGACATACAAACGGATAAACCCACCCAAGCAAGGAGACCGGGTGCCGTGATAATTAATAAGAAAGACAAGTTCTGTCAAATCATAGATTTGCTGTCCCAGTTAACCACAGAATTGATATCAAAGGAAATGAGCAAATACATGGAGCTAGCCAGAGAGCTGAAAGGGATTTGGATAGTAAAGAGGATCTAAATAATACCTATAATAGTAGGATCACTAGGAACAATTTCGAAAAACTCTGAAAAAAGAATGGGAGAAATTGGAATCAGAGGAATGACTGTAAAGATACAACAATTAACGATAATAAAAACAGCTGAATGCGGAGATTAATACACACGGGCCACATTCGCGAGCCGGACAAACTGCTGCAGAGGCAAAACATGAAGAAGCGTTACATGGAACCAAGAACATTGAAGATGCATATAAAAAAATTCTCTATTTCCTCACCTTTCCTCTCCGATTGCCCATCACCGCCCCCCCCCAAAAAAAAGAGTGATGCCAAATAATCCAGAAGTGTCAAGGAGGATGGAGAGAACGAGAAGAGAGCCTTGATCAACCTCCGCTGGACAAGTACGAAGAGAACTATATATATATATATATATATATATATATATATATATATATATATAAGTACGGTATAATCACGTTGACACACCGGCTCCTGTTGGATCACCGAAGTTAAGCAACGTTTACAGTCTACAGGGGTTATCCTTTGTTTTCCGAGACAGAACGGAAACATCAACACACACACACACAAACACACATACACATACACACGTACACACACACACACACACACACACACACATATATATATATATTTATATATTGTATGCACCAAAATAGAGTTGAATCACTCGGTATGTTTTCTTTTTTTAAGCAGGAAATGCCGCTGGATACAATCTCTATCTTAAACATGCGCTTACAGCTGACATACAGATGTCCGACCTACCTACAACTTTGAATGTTTTCAATTATTGAATACCTGATACATTCGACCACGCCTTGCCAACTAGTCGTACTTACAATCTTGGAGAATGTGCCTCTAGCATCCAATATATATAGATATATACGGGGGTCGCTCCGAAAGTAAGGCGTCCTATTATTTTAACAAACAAACTAAAAAGTTGAAAAGTTATAACGACGGGAGTTGAACCATTTAAACGAGCGATGTTTTGTACTTCAGAATATTTTTCTATACATGATCACCACAATTCCTAATGCATTTTTTTTTCAGCCTCTTTTTATGCCTCGTTCGCAAAAGGCTTTGTTACTAACATCTCTGCGGCCACTCTGAAAGCGCAAAATCTATCTCCTTTGTTGACATGAATTGCCTTCTTTTAAGGCAAGATAAGGATTAATATTTTGAAAACATAATCTCATTGACTGTATTCATTAAACATTTACAACGGTGTGAAAAATAACACGAAAATTGCTATTCCGTAAAACAGTCTGGGAAATAACATAAATGTTGCTATGCTGTAAAACGATGTGGGAAAGACCATTTCTATGCCGTAAACAAGTTTGGGAAATAGCAAAAGAAAGTGCAATACCGTAAAATAGCGTGGGAAGTAACATAAAAATTGATTTGCTGTAAAACAGTCTGGAAAATAGCATAAAAACTGCTATGCTGTAAAACGGTATGGGAAATAACGTATAAATTGCTACGATGTAAAATACTGTTGGAAATGACACAGAAATTGCTATACCATATAACTGTGTTGGGCACAGCATTTAAATTGCTATGCTGTAAAATGGTGTGGGAAATAACATAAAAAATTGCTATGCTGTAAAATGGTGTAGGAATTAAAAAAAAATTGCTATGCCGTAAAACGGTGTGGGAAATAACATAAAAATTGTTATGCCGTAAAGCTGCGTGGAAATAACATAAAAATTCCTATGCTGTAAAACGGTGTAGGAATTAAAAAAAAAAATTGCTATGCCGTAAAACGGTGTGGGAAATAACATAAAAATGGCTATGCTGTAAAACGGTGTTGGAAATAACATAAAAAATTGCTATGCCGTAAAACGGTGTGGGAAATAGCATAAAAATTGCTATGCTGTAAAATGGTGTAGGAATTAAAAAAAAATTGCTATGCCGTACAACGGTGTGGGAAATAACAAAAATTGCTATGCTGTAAAACGGTGTTGGAAATAACATAAAAAATTGCTATGCCGTAAAGCGGTGTGGGAAATAACATAAAAAATTGCTATGCTGTAAAACGGTGTTGGAAATAACATAAAAAATTGCTATGCCGTAAAACAGTGTGGGAAATAACATAAAAATTGCTATGCCGTAAAGCTGCGTGGAAATAACATAACAATTGCTATGCTGTAAAACGGTGTAGGAATTTAAATGAAAAATTGCTATGCCATAAAACGTTGGGGGAAATAACATAAAAATTGCTATGCCGAAAAACGGCGTGGGAAACAACATACATATTGCTATGCCGTAAAACAGTCTTTAAAATAACATAAAAATTACTATGCTGTAAAACGGTGTTAGAAACAACATAAAAATTGCTATGCCGTAAACGGCGTGGGAAATAGCATAAAATTGCTATGCTGTGTAACGGTTTGGAAAATAGCATAAAAATTGCTCTACTGTAAAAGGGTGTGGGAAATAGCATAAAAATTGCTATGCTGTAAAAGAGTGTGGAAAATAACATAAATATTGCTATGCCGTAAAACGGTGTGGGAAATTACATAAAAAAATTGCTATGCCATATAACTGTGTGGAAATAACATAAAAAAATGCTACGCCATAAAACGGAATAGGAAATAGCATAAAAATTGCTACGCTGTAATATAGTCTAGGAAATAACATAAAAAATTGCTATGCTGAAAACGGTGTGAGAAGTAACATAAATATTGCTATGCCGTAAGACAATCTGGAATATAGCATAAAATATGCTAAGCTGTAAAACGGTGTGGGAAATAACATGAGTATTGCTATGCCGTAAAACACTCTGGGAAATAACATAAAATTGCTATGCCGTAAAACAGTTTGGGAAATAACATAAATATTGCTATGCCATAAAACGGTGTTAAAAATAACATAAATATTGCTATGCCATAAAACGGGGTGGGAAATAACATAAACATTGCTATGCTGTAAAATGATGTTGGAAATAGCATAAAAATTGCTATGCCGTATACCGGTGTGGGAAATAACATAAAAATTGCTATGCCATAAAACGGTGTGAAAAATAGCACAAAAATTGCTATGCTGTAAAACTGTGTGTGTGTAATAGCATAAAAACGGTATGTCGTAAACTTGTGTGGGAAATAACGTAAAAATTGCTATGACGTAGAACGGTGTGGGAAATAGCATAACAACTGCTATGCCGTAAAACTTTAATCGAGTGTGCTTTGACGAACTACAAGCACGGTAACCCTTCAGACGAATTTTGATAAAGAGTGTTATGGGAGGCATCTTTCGCGGGTCAGCATCTAATAAGAACGAATTCGTAATTTCAGTATTTGTGTGGAACCTGGTCAAAGAATTTATGGACAGTTGACGGATATACTATTTTATTAGCGTGCCATTTTTTCTCGACGTACCCGCTTTCGATTCGGATGTAAAAAGGAATTTTTTCAGCTGAAATTTCATGTCAACTTTTCGCTGTCATTATTCATCAAAAAGAACACGAGAGATTTTTGTTTTGAAAACAAAGGACGTCATTAGAAAAGGTAATTGATGCTTTGCGATGAAAAATTAAATAAACGGAAATTGAAATCGCATAAGATGATGTGAATAATATCACATACAGGTGGCTCTATTATTTACAAACACACACACACACACCAACACTCACCCACACACACACACACATACACACACACGCACGCGCGCATACACACATCCGTATATATATGTGTGTGTGAACATATATATATATATATATATGAATAAATATATATATTCATATATATATATATGAATATGAATATATATATATATATATATATATGAATATATATATATTCATATATTTAAATCACTTTTTGATTCACCCTATTCCCTCTGCTTCACTTTTTGTTATCAAGTAAGTTCTATGGCTTATTTGTAGTTTAGTTTAATACTTTTGCAAGCAAAATCCGATCCCGCATTTTGCTAAATCCTACCCTCTGATGAGAAGGAAAGTATTTCTTTGAAACTCCGCGGAGTAAGGACTATCCGCTTATTTAGTGTTTCCTTTTTAAAATTATATATATATATATATATATATATATATATATATATATATATATATATATATATATATATATACTAGCGGGAAGACGAATATTTCACACTACAATCAACGAATATTTCACACATCTACTATTTTATTGTCATCGAAATCCGTGAAATCGCCCCGGGGGAAGCTTCACATGCTTCCATGCAGTAACTTAGTCCAAAATATATGTTAGTCTACATTGCACTCTAGAGAACCTACCGTTTATGTTATAAAATTATTTTATAGAAACTTCTTTCCAGTTAACGAAAAAAAAAATCATTAAGCAATTTACGTGCGGAGTTTGAACCTATAGACCACGTCATGCAGAAAAGAACAAACAAAAAACCAAAAAACTAAAAACAAAACAAAAAAAACAAAAAACAAAAAAAAAATCACGCTATCAACTTACCCACAGTAGAATTTTCACGGCCTGTTGTTCTATCATTGTTGCTAAGCGACGACAATGAAAACGTTGCTTTACCGATGATAGATAAATTAAAATAACGGTTTTGATTATCGATTATCGGTAATTATCAGAGGTATTCTAACACAAAACTTAACTAAGATCACTCGCAAACTTAAAAACTGGAAATGTTAAAGAAAATCTGTTCATCCTTTTCGGAGTCTATAAGGAACGATAAAGTAGATAAAGAGATAAAGTAGCATATATATACATATATATATATATACCCATATATATATATATATATATATATATATATATATATACACCAATATATTTATATGCTTATATATATATATATATATATATATATATATATATATATATATATATATACACTAGTAGGTCGGCCGGCATTGATTAATGGAGATTTTTCTATTTATTATTATACTAACAGGGCCCGTGGAAATTCCACAGCAGACTCTTTCATATGTAATATATTGATTTTGGCATTCTGTGGATGTTCAGCGTAAATAGAAACTCACTGATGTTGTGTAGCTCTTTTGTTAAAACGGCAAATGTGTTTCTCTAAGTTTGCAAGGATGTCCGGCGTAGCCCGGTCATAAAATACGCTTAAATATGATATTTTAATTCATGCAGATTTCATATATATTATTATAGACTCAATTATCAATCGATTCTTATATATTGTAAAGTTTAGATTTCAAAAATAAAAAAAAATATATCCATATTACTTGGGTACATCAGCTTGAATCGAGACTGAAACCAACACTTATGAAAAAATATACACATATAAAGAACTTGATTTTTTTCAGCTACAATCGAAACTGAAACCAAAACCTATGAAGAATTCTTGGTAAAATTATTTATATAACAAAAATGGATTACTTGAGTGCTATCAGCTAAAATCGAAACCAAAATCAAAACTTATGAAAAATTCTTGGTAAAATTATTTATTTCAAGAAATGGGGGGTCATAACAATTAAACGACAGTGATTCGGGAGAAAAAGATGTAAGCACAAAAAATGAATAACAAACACACGTTATCTTATTAATATATAGATTATATTGGAACCGACATAATGATTTAAAGGTCTGAAATAAAATGACTCGGGCGCTACCACCGAGAATCGAACTCAAAACTTTAGAGTAGAATTTACTTTTTCCTTTTTCGTTGATGTCTGAGCTATGAAGATATGTTCGCTGCAAGGCTAAAAATTAAAACATTAACAAATAGCTGTTACGTTACGCATGCATATTCGCAATGCTGTCGTTCGACCTCCACCTGGCAAATTCCATTTTTAACACTATCACACTTTTGCAGATATTTTCGCCGGCTAAAACCCAAATCTATAAAGTTTCGCATGGGTTTGAATACCTTATACAGTACGTTTTGTGGAGGAGTGTTTTAGACAAATATTTTAAAACTAATATATATACACGCATACATAAATATATATAGAAAGACGTTTGTGTTAACTATAAGCTTTTTACACAAATATTACGCAAGTATAAATCATGTAAGATATCTGCATGAATATAATTACATGTAATAGTTAACTAAAAATGATCGTCCCATGAGAAAACCGGGGGAAAAAACTAGTAGGAAATTAATTAAAATGAATGTTTTAAAGAATATGTAAATTAGCTAGATCTTTTGTAGACGAATGCAAGTCGACGACCTATATATATATATATATATATATATATATATATATATATATATATATATATATACACAGACATTCAGCTTTATATATATATATATATATATATATATATATATATATATATATATATATATATATATATATAAAGCTGAATGTCTGTGTGAGTGTGTGTCTGGTCACGAATAGGCTCCTATATGGTTGACTATTTTAAAAAACTGATTACATATAATGATAAGAGATGTATCGAGACGCAAGAATGGGTATGTTTAATCCTGCAGAAAGGCGGTTCATTAAAATTGTGGGGTCTGCGTTCGCGTCTGGTCCACAAAGTATGGAAATAAAAAATTTAAAAAAAAAAAAAAAAACGTTTACAGGTGTTTTTGATATAGAGGTACAGAAGAATACTTTGATAAGTATATTTTAACTTAAATAGGGACGGTATAATAACATTGTAGGGTATGCGTTCGCGCCTGGCTTCCATAGAATAGAAATAGTCCAAACTTTAATAAAGACTTTTCATATCTATCTCCGTAAGTATACTTTGACAATTATGTGTCAGTTTGAAGAAATATGGTGTAATAAGATTATGGGGTGTTCGTTCGCGCCTGACCTCCATAGAATAGAAATATGTCACAAAGTTTAACAAGTTTTTTTTTTTTTTTAATATAGATCGACAGAATATTGTGATTAGTGTTTCAGTGTGAACAGGGGTGGTATGATAAAGTATGGGGTTTATCTATTTTATTTTTACTTTCATCATATTTTACTTTGGTTTTGATACCCCCAAATTCGAAGCTATCTCTTTACGACCCTTTCCTTTCATAACGTATCATACTTTAATAAATCATAGTCCATTTTCTGTAGGCTCTTTTTGAACCCAGTCAACGACGGGTACTTTTGCTAGTATATATATATATATATATATATATATATATATATATATATATATATATATATATATATTGTTTTGAAAATGATAAGCGGAAGTTTCTCCAGAGCTCTTTCGGCTATCATCTCATAAGGAGAAAATCAATAGCGTACAAATTAATATTGTGTCGAAAATAAAGAGTTCTAATGGGGAACTTATTAAATGTGCCAAAAGTACGCTTCCCGTTTTTTTCCTCCCTCGTTGTGCCAATATTTTAATCGTTTTTGAAACGTTAATAAATTTATTTTAGTGTCCCCGTACTTTTGGCACATTTAATAAGTTCCCCATTAGAACTCTTTATTTTCGACACAATATTATTTTGTTTGCTATCGATTTTCTCCTGATGAGATGATAGCCGAAAGAGCTCTTGAGAAACTTCAGCTTATTATTTTCAAAACTGTATATAAATTCTGTACCTCTAAACATTTATATATATATATATATATATATATATATATATATATATATATATATATATATATATAGATATATATATATAGATATATATATAGATATGGCGCATAAGCCTGACGAATCCTATAGTGGATGAAACACTGAATATTCAGTGTGACTTAATCGCCATATATATTTTATAAATTACTATATATATATATATATATATATATATATATATATATATATATATATATACATATATATGCATCGTGCAATCTAGTATAACAAATTTGAAAGAATATATATCTTTTTTATTCAATATTTTTATTTATTCGTGGGCTTTGAATTTAAGTTTGTGTTTTGCTTTTGGGAACGACGAGTATAAATACTAAAATAAGTAAGTGTTTTTAAAAAAAATTATTCTCATGTTTTTGCGAACTTTAAAAGAATTTCATTTCTTTTTTTTTTTTCAACGTACTTCTTCAATACATCAATTTTTAATCCAATGAAAAAAATCTCTCCAAATTTTTTTTTTCACGAGGAACACATATCTGTCTCTAATTAGTTGTTTTGTTCTCTTCCACTATTTTCATTTGATTTGATTTCGTCAAGGCAAGATAGGATGCTCCGAGCAGCTCCTGTTCAGATATGGCAACAGTAATCCATTTTAGGAAGTATCTGTCTCTTATTCGGGTAGACAATTGCGTCGGGATTGAGATGATCTACTGGAAGGGTTAAAAACGCAACCATTTTTCGCTAGACCTTGATTAACTTTATTAATTTATTAGTACGTTATTGTTCCAATGACTTCCGTACACTGATTAATCCTCATCCTCGAGTTACCCCCAGGCCTTGATAAGTGGAAACTACTTTGTAAAAGAACATACCATATATATATATATATATGCTTCCAATTTGTCTTTAATTAAGCAGTAATGTGTTCCTACACAATCATGAGCATGTTTCAATCTTTCAGTATTTAGTACCTAGAGCCCTCTTCAAGCAATAACGCTTAATATAAGCGTTGTTGCCTGAATAAGTTTCTAGTTACTAAATACTAGAAGACCGAAACATGCTCATGACTGTGTAGCAACACATTACTGCTTATGTAAAGACAGTGAAAATGTAACTTGCTCTACTCCGGCATTTAGCACTCTTGTACTAACCTCGTTATATTTCACTGGTTTCCTTACCTTTGAAAAAATAGCAACCTCAAATATACATTATATATATATATATATATATATATATATATATATATATATATATATATATATATATATATATATAAAATAAAATTAAAATTCAATTAACTTTCTTGAAGTTATATATTTGGATTTTACCGTCACTGGATTATTTATCTTCCACCAGACTATCCATTCACGTGTAGTCACCCTTTTCTTCACCATATTCCCTCTGCTTCACTTTTTTGTTATCAAGTAAGATCTTTGACTTACTTGTTGTTTCATCAAATACTTTTGTATACAAAACCCGATCCTGCATTTTGCTAATTCCTACCCTCTGATGAGAAGAAAAGTATTTCTTCGAAACTCCGCGGATTAAGGACTATCCACTTATCAAGTGTTTCCTTTTCAGATTAAATATGTTTTTAACTCTTTTTCAAATTGTTTTTTAACATATTTTATTAACTGTTTGCTCATATATATATATATATATATATATATATATATATATATATATATATATATATATATATATTATAAGCTCTATTTCCTTTTCGGTTTTATTGAGCTTTTTACATCTGGCTGAGTTTATTTTACTTGTAAATATTAACTCTTTAATATTTATAATATATTTTAAGTTTACCATTTTGATTACCTTAGTAAACTTATTGTAACTTTTATTTTATATATATATATATATATATATATATATATATATATATATATATATATATATATATATATATATATCACGTACGTCTTCCATTTTAGGCAAGGAGTAAAGGTAAGATCCAGAAGTTTTTTTTAAAATGGAGACATTCTTTTAGACGACAGCCTTTCATATCAATTGGGCCAAGTGGGAATCAGAGCGTTTATTGTGAAAAAATGGAAACAACTTCCTATTATGAATGTTGTTTTTAAGATGCAATAATGATATTCTTATTTAGAATTTTTAACAATGCCCGCATGTATGTCTTTTTTACAAAGTTGTTTCAACTTATCAAGGCCTGGAGGTCACTCGAGGGTAAGGGTTAATCAGTGTACGGTAGACACTGGGAAAATAGCGTACTAATAAGTTAATAATGGAAATTTGGTATAATTTGATTATTTAATGGAAATGTTCTACAAGAATTTGTTTACTTTGAACTTGAAGACGACCCTATTGCAGTCAGCTGGAAAGTAGGCTAGCGGAACAGAGTTCCACTGGCGGACAGTTTTAGAAAGGGAGCTTTGTTCGTGGAATTTGCGTTTAGATTTTTCACAGATAGAGAGTGGGGGAAGCTGTTGATAGTGGTTTTAGGTAGTCGAGTGTTTTTTTTGTGAAAGTTTGAAGAGGAGGGGTTGGAGCTCAGATGAGCACATGCCGTGAAAATAACGCAGAGCAGAGATAGACTCGCAATGTCTCTTCTGTAGGAAAGAGGTTGCAAAGAAAAGGGCATAACCTAGTGGGTTACGAAGTCAGTTTTGAAATCTGTCAATGCACAATAGGTTGCTCCGAGCAGTTCTCGCCTAGATGTTGCAATAGAATCCCATTGTAGGACATATCTGGTGCTTATAAAGGAAGAGAATTGCGTCGGCAGGTAGATACATTTTGGTTGGTTGGTTGTTTTGTTTTACGGCATATCAACCCTTTTCAGGTTAATTCATGCCCAATCTGGTGATTTTGAAGAACGATTTTTTAATATAGTATATTTTTTTTTAAGTCGTATTCTAACAGGTACTACCACTCCGGTTCAGAGTGGACCTGGGAGCAATGACAATTAAAGGGTGGCTCCACACTCCCCAAGGCCTGCAAGCTAGGGCCTCACCATCGGATATAGTTTAAGGTCATATCCAGGACCACGAGATACATTTTGGAGCGATAAAATGACGCAACTATTTTTCCGGCGAATTTGGTTACAGATTTGATGCCAGTCTTCCATTTTAGATCCGATCCAAAAGTTTCTCAAGACCTGGAGTTTCTTAAACGTCATTCATATCGTTAGGATCAGAGCATTTATAGCGAGATGCCTAATCTTTATTTTTAAGGTTGCGATAACGATAGTTTTAGCTGAAATTTTACTCTTGAACACGTGCACAATGTGCGCATGTATGTTATTTGATGTGAGGAAAACAGTCTTGCGGTAACAAATTTTGATTTATTCGGCTTCAATATAATTCGATTAATAAATTTTCATTATTCATGAAGAACCAAACAAACGCGTTACCGTATTGTTTGCCGTCAGATAAAAAGAGTACTGGCGGAGGCCGCATTTAGAAACACATTTTATAGCGAATAGTCTATAGGTCTTTTAGACATCTTTATTTAAGTTGGCAAGAACGCGAGATGTTTTGAAATTCGAGAACGTCGTTAGCAAAGATAATTGGTCCGTTGAAATGCTATCCTTGACGGCGTGAAATGTAATTCACTTGAAAATGTTGTCAGACTATAGAGTAAGAAAAAGCGGAGACTTACCCTTTCCAATCACAGCCCTTTCCACTATTATGTATAATTTCATTTCATTCTCGATTTCATAAACTGTCACATATCTGTTCAGACATACCTCTTGCAAACCTTAAAATACACCTCTTTACTTCTATCCTCTTCCTCTTCTTCTTCTTCTTCTTCTTCTTCTTCTTCTACTACTACTTCTTGTTTTTTTTACACAGGTATCACCACATTATCAAGGCCAAGATGCCACTCAAGGATAAGGGTTAAGGAGTGTACAGTAGAAACTGGACAATATAGTAATCATTAGTAATGAAAATTCGGTAAATTTGATAACTTATATGGAACGGCTCATCAAGAACTTATTTACGTTAGACTTGAACACAACCATATTGTAGTCAGCCGGAAAGCAGGAAAACGGAAGACAATTCCACAGGCGTGCAGTTCTAAGAAAGAAGCTTTGTTCATGGAATCTACGTTTAGGAATTATTGATAGTGTTTTCAGCTAGACGAGTGTTTCTTGTGAAAGTTTGGCGAGGGGGGACGATAGACTGAAGCTCAGTCGAACACTTTCCATGAAAATAACGATACATCAGAGGCAAACTCGCAACATCTCTTCTGTGAGATAGAGGTTGCAGGGAAGAGAAAAGGACATCTACGAGGCTACGAAGTCTATTTTGAACCATATCAAGGCAGGACAAGTCCTTTCTAGCAGCTCCTGCCCAGATGTGGCAACAGTATTCCATCCTTGGACGTACCTGGCTCTTGTGTTTCTAATTATTATTTTTTTAGGGGCAGCCTAGAAATAATTTTACAAAGTTTTCCTTGCACCTAAGAAAGGAGTGTTATCTGCTCTTACATTAAACGACGACGAACAGGAGTGTTTGGGATATAACACAAACGTGTCTCGCATCACATACTTTAATCATAAGTAGGGCTATGACAACAGAATGTTCTTTTCATTGTTTTGACTCTCGAGTGTGTATCCAGTGATATCTTACATGCTTTTATATAGAGTGATGTGGTTCTCGGTTGATTAACTAACTATATCGAATATATACTCGAGAGTCAAAACAATGATAAGAATATGCTGTTGGCATAGCCCTAATCATAAGACATTCAGCAGCTCCTACATTATCATTTAATCTGTAAGTTGATGAATAAATCTGGTAAAGGTTATACTTTGTCCCTTGATGACTTTTGCTATCTAACTTACATATGTGTTTGCAGTATGTACTAACACGCGTATGTAAATTAAAGTCCAACCGATGAAAAAAATTTCGAAAAGAACATTTAGAACTATTAGATGGTCGTTGAAATAAAGATGGTAAAATGGGAACGGCAGAAACACATATTGGGGAGCAACATAAGCGTCTTGTTCAACCAATTGTAAATTACGACTTGTTAGAACATTTATAAGAGCTTTTCTTCAAACATAACTCAATCCCAGAAATACTTATGTTTTATGTTGCAATATTTTGGACTTATAATGGGGTAGTTATTTAATTGCCGCCCACATCGGCAATATTTGGCACAAGGCCTGGAAAGTGGGAACCCCGCAGGCTCCCCTAAAGGAGGGGCACTGAGTAACCCCGTCAGCATTCTCCGGTCGGGGCGCCTCAGGCAGCAAGCAATAAACTTGCCCCACCGGAAAGCCCGGTGACAAGGCCTGGGAGGGTGGACCTCCTAGGTATTACCCAGGCGGTGTACCTCAGTCCAACAGGTGCTGGGCCGGTTCCCGGCCCCTCACCTGTTGGGCTGAGTGTCAAGTGACGAATCCTTGACTTGTACTACCCTTTCTCCCTTCAGCCGAAGCCGCTCGGAGACACATCCCATCATAGTGAAGTATAATGGGGTATATATTTAATTGCCGCCCACATCGGCAATATTTGGCACTAGGCCTGGAAAGTGGG
>NC_136512.1:82871982-82906982 GCF_053919585.1 Euprymna scolopes | reverse complement strand
GATAAACGTTAATATTTATTCATATAAATAGATAAACGTTAACATTCATTCATATAAACAGATAAACATTAACATTCATTCATATAAACAGATAAACATTAACATTCATTCATATAAACAGATAAACGTTTACATTTATTCATATAAAGAGATAAACGTTAACATCTTTTCATATAAATAAATAAACGTTATCATTTATACATATAAGCAGATGACCGTTAACACTTATTTATATGAATAGATAAACATTAACATTTATTCATATAAATAAAGGTTAACATATATTCATATAAACAGATAGACGTTAACATTAAATCATAAATAGATAAACGTTTACATTTATTCATACAAATCCAAAAACGTTAACATTTGTTTTACAAGAAGGATAAATATGAATAATACCGTTTGGCTAATTTTTTATATGTATTTTTATTTAATTGACAAACGACTAAGGAAATTAAATGAATAAGTGAGTACGTATTCGTACGTCCCTACTTTTTTTCGGCTGAAATTTAAGAACAACCGGGAAAGACATGCTTTTACAGATATGTGAAATATTTGTGCACGCAAAGAATCATATAATTTAAGGATAGTTATAAAGAGATAATATTGCGTCGCTAGTAGCTGGGAGACAAAAAGAATGCTAACCAGTAAACCAGTCAGTTATACTTGTTTGTGTCACTTTACTTAGTTTAATCATTAACTTCGATGAAAAACCATTAGTTTAATCATTAACTTCGCTGAATAACCATTAGTTTAATCATTAACTTCGCTAAATAACCATTAGTTTAATCATTAACTTCGCTGAATAACCATTAGTTTAATCATTAACTTCGGTGAATAACCATTAGTTTACCAATTAACTTCGGTGAATAACCATTAGTTTAATCATTAACTTCTGTGAATAACCATTAGTTTAATCATTAACTTCGGTGAATAACCACAACACGTTGAAATTATTGTGTTTCTTTTGTCACATCATTACAACAAGTTTTTATTTATAAAATCATATTCGAAAAGAGGGCTAGATCAAGGGGAAGTTATTCTCATATAGGGTGGAACGATAAAATTGTCGCCGTAGAAAATAAAAACGACACGATTCCATTCCCATTTGATTAAAAACAGCTTTCTTTTTCGGTTGCAGAATATCTGCTAATTGGCCAGTTGTGTACAAACCCCAAGAACGATAAGAGACTTCTATTATGACTGAAGATGACACAATGTTCAACGAGAGAGATATATACCTCATGCTGTCGACCGATCCAAGTTATGATAAAAGGACCATTGCCAACACCCCCAAAATGCATTGTGAGATTGCCACGAATAACAGAGACGGTCCCAGGGTGATGAAAACTTTCCGGCCAGTACCATGAAAACACACATCCGGACAGTTCAACGCTTGAGGGAACAGCTCATCGAAGTTTCAGGCTAAGGTTTTGATCTTTGGTGTGGTTTCAAGTAAGGGTAACATCATGCCACCTCACAACTTCGAAATCGGTTTAAAAGTCAACACCAAAGTTTTTAACAAATATTGAACGTATTTGTACTTTCGAGGAAAGCTTCGACCCTTTCTTTTTCCCCTCGGTAACATAGCCCACAAATCAACATTGGTGTTTGGACCTGTGCAGGTTTAGGATATCCATCCTCCCAGGCTTGTCCTTTTCTCTTTGCCAAAGGTTTAATTTATTGCTATTTGTCCGAGACTAACCTAACGGGGAATGCTGACGGGACTTTCCAGGCAGTTGTGGCAGACCTGCGTGTTCTTGCTTCGTATTCTTGAGTCACATTTTCTCTTTTCAATGAATTAAACTAAATTAAAATAAATAAAACCCACAATCTCACCTGTCAAGCCTAGCAAATAATTTTTAAATTCATAATGATCGGTAAATACGTTTGAAATTAAATTTTTACACAGTGATCACCACTTATCAAGGCCAGGAAGCCACTCAGGGATAAGGGTTATTGCAAGTACATTACGTTAGTGTGGAGATTTGACGAAGTGTTTACTTAAGGGGGCGGTTCGTTAGGAATTTGTTAACGTTGGACTTGAAGACATCCAAGTTGTAGTCCGGTGGGAAGCAGGCAGACGGAACAGAGTTCCACAGGCGTGCCGTTCTAAGAAAGAAGCTTTGTTCATGGAATCCGCGTTATATATATATATATATATATATATATATATATATATATGTATCGCTTGAAAAAAATAACAATAACAAATATATATATATATATATATTTGTTATTGTTATTTTTTTCAAGCGATACATATATATATATATATATATATATATATTTGTTATTGTTATTTTTTTCAAGCGATACATATATATATATATATATATATATATATATTGTTATTGTTGTTTTTTCAAGCGATACATACGGTTAATATTGGCTCCGCCTCGGAGCTCATTTTTTATTTACTTAGAAAGTCGCCCTTTTTTAAAAATTTGTTTGGACGTATATAAAATTTTTATTTATTATTTTTTTAAAACAGTAATCTACGTACACGCGTGTTTCGAGGTCATTACCTCTCGTCAGTGTAGTTCAACTGTTTCTAGGGATCGAATCTCAGACCATGTTTATCACAGTCTGGTGCCTTAACCGCTATATATATATATATATATATATATATGTATATATATATATATATATATATATATATATATATATATATATATATATATTTCCATAAGTGTGTTTTTAGTGTATTGCTATTCATATTAAAAATCCTTATTTCTAATGATTAAATAAAAAAATAACTTTGTTATATACGGTTCGTGGAATTGCAGTCACTAGCAAAATATCTAGCTAATTTGCATATTCTTTTAAACATTCATTTCAATTAATTCCCTATGAGTTTTTCAGTTTTACTCAGGGGATAATCATTTTTAGTTAAGTTTACGTGTAATTATATTCATGAAATTTGCCAGATGAAGGTCGAACGACAGCATTGCTAATAGCTATTTGTTAATGTTTTATGAGCTATAAAGAAATATTTCCTTGCAGGAAATATATCTTCATAAGGCATTAATACCAAAGGAAAAATGTAAATGATAAGCTAAACGTTTTGATTTCGATTCTCGGTGGTGGCGCACGAGTTTTTTTTTTTAATTTTTAAGCCATAATTCTATATTGGGTACAATATAATATAAAATACATAAAAATATGCATTAATCAAATTATTATATTAAAGCGGATTTTACTACCGGGCAATGCCGGGCCACCAACAAATATATATATATATATATATATATATATATATATATATATATATATATATATATATATATATATATTTAATAATAATTATAGTAAATAATAGTATCTGTAGGTATTTAATAATTATTATAGTAAATAATAATGTCTGTAGGTACTTAATAATTATTATAGTAAATAAAAATGCCTGTAGGTATTTAATAATTATTATAGTAAATAATAATGTCTGTAGATATTTAATAATTATTATAGTAAATTATAATGTCAGTAGGTATTTAATAATCATTATAGTAAATAATAATGTCTATAGGTACTTAATAATTATTTTAGTAAATAATAATGTCTGTAGGTATTTAATAATTATTATAATAAATAATCATGTCTGTAGGTATTTAATAATCATTATATAAAATAATAATGTCAGTAGGTATTTAATAATTATTATAGTAAATAATAATGTCTGTAGGTATTTAATAATCATTATTATAAATAATAATGTCTGTAGGTATTTAATAATCATTATAGTAAATAATAATATCTGTAGGTATTTAATAATCATTATAATAAATAATAATGTCAGTAGGTATTTAATAATTATTATAGTAAATAATAATGTCTGTAGGAACTTAATAATTATTATAATAAATAATAATGTCTGTAGGTATTTAATAATCATTATAGTAAATTATAATGTCTGTAGGTATTTAATAATTATTATAATAAATAATAATGTCAGTATGTATTTAATAATTATTATAGTAAATAATAATGTCTATAGGTACTTAATAATTATTATAATAAATAATCATGTCTGTAGGTATTTAATAATCATTATAGTAAAAAATAATATCTGTAGGTATTTAATAATTATTATAGTAAAGAATAATGTCTGTAGGTATTTAATAATTATTATAGTAAATATTAATGTCTCTAGGTATTTAATAATAATTATAATAAATAATAATGTCTGTATGTATTTAATAATTATTATAGTAAATAATAATGTCAGTAGGTATTTAATAATTATTATAGTAAATAATAATGTCAGTAGGTATTTAATAATTATTATAGTAAATAATAATGTCTGTAGGTATTTAATAATTATTATAGTAAATAATAATGTCTGTAGGTATTTAATAATTATTATAGTAAATTTTAATGTCTGTAGGTATTTAATAATTTTTATAGTAAATAATAATGTCTGTATGTATTTAATAATTATTATAGTAAATAATAATATCTGTAGGTATTTAATAATCATTATAGTAAATAATAATGTCTGTAGGTATTTAATAATCATTATAGTAAATAATAATGTCTTGATGTATTTAATAATTATTATAATAAATAATAATGTCTTTATGTATTTAATAATTATTATAGTAAATAATAATATCTGTAGGTATTTAATAATCATTATAGTAAATAATAATGTCTGTAGGTATTTAATAATTATCATAGTAAATAGTAATATCTCTAGGAATTTAATAATCATTATAGTAAATAATAATGTCTGTATGTATTTAATAATTATTATAGTAAATAATAATATCTGTAGGTATTTAATAATTATTATAGTAAATAATAATGTCTGTAGGTATTTAATAATTATTATAGTAAATAATAATATCTGTAGGTATTTAATAATCATTATAGTAAATAATAATGTCTGTATGTATTTAATAATTATTATAGTAAATAATAATGTCTGTAGGTATTTAATAATCATTGTAGTAAATAATAATGTCTGTATGTATTTAATAATTATTATAGTAAATAATAATGTCTGTATGTATTTAATAATCATTATAGTAAATAATAATATCTGCAGGTATTTAATAATTATTATAGTAAATAATAATGTCTGTAGGTATTTAATAATCATTATAGTAAGTAATAATGTCTGTAGGTATTTAATAATCATTATAGTAAATAATAATGTCTGTAGGTATTTAATAATCATTAGATTAAATAATAATGTCTGTAGGTATTTAATAATTATTATAGTAAATAATAATGTCTGTATGTATTTAATAATTATTATAGTAAATAATAATATCTGTAGGTATTTAATAATCATTATAGTAAATAATAATGTCTGTAGGTATTTAATAATTATTATAGCAAATAATAATGTCTGTAGGTATTTAATAATCATTATAGTAAATAATAATGTCTGTATGTATTTAATAATTATTATAGTAAATAATAATATCTGTAGGTATTTAATAATCATTATAGTAAATAATAATGTCTGTAGGTATTTAATAATTATTATAGTAAATAATAATATCTGTAGGTATTTAATAATCATTATAGCAAATAATAATGTCTGTAGGTATTTAATAATCATTATAGTAAATAATAATGTCTGTAGGTATTTAATAATTATTATAGTAAATAATAATATCTGTAGGTATTTAATAATCATTATAGCAAATAATAATGTCTGTAGGTATTTAATAATTATTATAGTAAATAATAATATCTGTAGGTTTTTAATAATCATTATAGTAAACAATAATATCTGTAGGTATTTAAAAATCATTATAGTAAATAATAATGTCTTTAGGTATTTAATAATTATTATAGTAAATAATAATATCTGTACGTATGTAATAATCATTATAATAAGTAATAATATCTGTAGGTATTTAATAATCATTATAGTAAATTATAATGTCTGTAGGTATTTAATAATTATTATAGTAAATAATAATATCTGTAGGTATTTAATAATCATTATAGTAAATAATAATGTCTGTATGTATTTAATAATTATTATAGTAAATAATAATATCTGTAGGTATTTAATAATCATTATAGTAAATAATAATGTCTGTAGTTATTGAATAATTATTATAGTAAATAATAATATCTGTAGGCATTTAATAATCATTATAGTAAAAAATAATGTCTGTATGTATTTAATAATTATTTTAGTAAATAATAATATCTGTAGGTATTTAATAATCATTATAGTAAATAATAATGTCTGTAGGTATTTAATAATCATTATAGTAAGTAATAATGTCTGTAGGTATTTAATAATCATTATAGTAAATAATAATGTCTGTAGGTATTTAATAATCATTAGATTAAATAATCATGTCTGTAGGTATTTAATAATTATTATAGTAAATAATAATGTCTGTATGTATTTAATAATTATTATAGTAAATAATAATATCTGTAGGTATTTAATAATCATTATAGTAAATAATAATGTCTGTAGGTATTTAATAATTATTATAGCAAATAATAATGTCTGTAGGTATTTAATAATCATTATAGTAAATAATAATGTCTGTATGTATTTAATAATTATTATAGTAAATAATAATATCTGTAGGTATTTAATAATCATTATAGTAAATAATAATGTCTGTAGGTATTTAATAATTATTATAGTAAATAATAATATCTGTAGGTATTTAATAATCATTATAGCAAATAATAATGTCTGTAGGTATTTAATAATCATTATAGTAAATAATAATGTCTGTAGGTATTTAATAATTATTATAGTAAATAATAATATCTGTAGGTATTTAATAATCATTATAGCAAATAATAATGTCTGTAGGTATTTAATAATTATTATAGTAAATAATAATATCTGTAGGTTTTTAATAATCATTATAGTAAACAATAATATCTGTAGGTATTTAATAATCATTATGGTAAATAATAATGTCTTTAGGTATTTAATAATTATTATAGTAAATAATAATATCTGTACGTATGTAATAATCATTATAATAAGTAATAATATCTGTAGGTATTTAATAATCATTATAGTAAATTATAATGTCTGTAGGTATTTAATAATTATTATAGTAAATAATAATATCTGTAGGTATTTAATAATCATTATAGTAAATAATAATGTCTGTATGTATTTAATAATTATTATAGTAAATAATAATATCTGTAGGTATTTAATAATCATTATAGTAAATAATAATGTCTGTAGTTATTGAATAATTATTATAGTAAATAATAATATCTGTAGGCATTTAATAATCATTATAGTAAAAAATAATGTCTGTATGTATTTAATAATTATTTTAGTAAATAATAATATCTGTAGGTATTTAATAATCATTATAGTAAATAATAATGTCTGTAGGTATTTAATAATTATTATAGTAAATAATAATGTCTGTAGGTATTTAATAATCATTATAGTAAATGATAATGTCTGTAGGTATTTTATAATCATTATAGTAAATAATAATGTCTGTAGGTATTTAATAATTATTATAGAAAATTATAATGTCTGTAGGTATTTAATAATCATTATATTAAATAATAATGTCTATAGGTATTTAATAATTATTTTAGTAAATTTTAATGTCTGTATGTATTTAATAATCATTATAGTAAATAATAATGTCTGTAGATATTTAATAATCATTATAGTAAATAATGATATCTGTAGGTATGTAATAATCATTATAGTAAATAATAATAATATCTGTAGGTATTTAATAATCATTATAGTAAATAATAATGTCTGTAGGTATTTAATAATCATTATAGTAAATAATAATGTCTGTAGGTATTTAATAATCATTATAGTTAATAATAATATCTGTAGGTATTTAATAATCATTATAGTAAATAATAATGTCTGTAGGTATTTAATAATCATTATAGTAAATAATAATGTCTGTAGGTATTTAATAATTATTATAGTAAATAATAATATCTGTAGGTATTTAATAATCATTATAGTACATGAAAATGTCTGTAGGTATTTAATAATCATTATAGTAAATGATGATGTCTGTAGGTATTTAATAATCATTATAGTAAATAATAATGTCTGTAGGTATTTAATAATCATTATAGTAAATAATAATGTCTGTAGGTATTTAATAATTATTATAGAAAATGATAATATCTGTAGGTATTTAATAATTTTTATAGTAAGTAATAATGTCTGTAGCTACTTAATAATAATTTTAGTAAGTAATAATGTCTGTAGGTATTTAATAATCATTATAGTAAATAATAATATCTGTAGGTATTTAATAATTATTATAGTAAATAATAATATCTGTAGGTATTTAATAATCATTATAGTAAGTAATAATGTCTGTAGGTATTTAATAATCATTATAGTAAATAATAATATCTGTAGGTATTTAATAATCATTATAGTAAGTAATAATATCTGTAGGTATTTAATAATCATTATAGTAAATAATAATATCTGTAGGCATTTAATAATCATTATAGTAAATAATAATGTTAGTCCCTTTAAAAAAACTTGTTCCTCATCGTTGAGCTCTTTCATTTGTAATATAGTCGGTCAACTTAGCTCATATGCGCAGATCGTCATATAATGATTAGATCACTCTGACTGACGTTAAAAGCATTTAATAAGAATAAATATTTAAATTTCAACTGTATCTCTCGCAGTTGACGGTGGCCGAATGGTTAGGGCCCTTGCTAATGAAGCCAGACATGACTTTAGTTGCCGGGGTCTGAATCTATCGACTGGTGTCAATCGTGACACCCTGCACTGATGATTCCCGAAAGGATGAACCACCAGTGTCTGTAGGTATTTAATAATAATTATAGTAAATAATAATAATATTAAAAAGAAACCTTATTGGCCATATTATTAATACAGAAATAAAAAATTTAAAAAAACTCTTTTTAAAAAATTAATTATGTGAAATAAAGAAATATAGAAAACTAATTCAGGAATTCAATGAATGGGATATATAAAAATTTTTTTTAAATGGCTACGGGTTTTCTTTTTGTCGAAACTTCTTATGACTTGGTTTTTAAATAAGGATACGAAAATTAGGTGATATATTAATATTTGAATGGACTTTTTCACGGAGGATGCCTTCAGGGTAAATGTTTGTTCACATGCTTTTTTTTTTCGTTAAGGGAAATTTCTTTAAACAATGTTCCATTGTCAAGAGTGTTTATATTCAAGAAGTCTGAAGAAATACTGGTTGTGAATATTTTCAAACGCCATAATGCTTGAAATTGTCGAACTGGTGTGGAAACAATTGTAACTTAAAATGAAATACATTTTCTGTTACTATCAACACCTTTTTTTGAAATATTGGTTTTGTTTATACAGTATATTAATGCTCAATTATGAAATATGATAATTTTGTAGCTTACTTTTTAAGTAATCTCTCTTTGGCTTAGAACTTATTGTTATATGAAAATTTACTGATTACACGAACCCAGTAAAATTCAGTATATTACATACAAGTCTCTCTATCTCCTTCTCTCTCTCTCTCTCTCTATATATATATATATATATATACATATATATATATATATATATATATATATATTATCCACACACAGTACTGTTTCGCTGTTTCACAGATCATCAGTGCGGCTCGACAGGCAACTACCTCAAGCCAGGATCGGAACCCGACTGCCTGTACGACAGGCAAGGCTCCTAACCATTACGCTAATCGGCGGCTGCTGTGCGAGTCGTGAATTAACGATGTTTTGACATTGTCCGAAATACCTAAGCTCTATTTGGTTACACAAATAGCATCGCTTTATACGCTAATGGTAATTCGTGTATCACTTCTCATTATGCTAAACTCAAGATAAGGAGCATTATATATATATATATATATACATATATATATATATATATATATATATATATATATATATATATATATATATATATATATGGTGAATTAAATGAGTTTATGCCATTCGTAATGCGAAAACTTTTTCATGCTGATGTTATTCTTAAGAAGAACTATGAGGATTTGGGTTTCTATGTTTTAAATATAAGAACCCGAGATGCATGAGCACTTCAGAATTAACCAAGTCGCTTTCGAAATCTGTCTGCCCTTTTCATTCTAAAAATATTTCTGACGATAGAGAAGCAACACTTTCTTATTTATAGTCCTGTCGGATGCAACCCCCAGAAAGCGAGATTCCGGTGTTTGTACCCCACATGAGATCTGCCAAGCAGCGAAACACGTCAGCCTTGTAAACGCGCCGCGTGCACTGGGGGCGCGCCAAGATGGCTTCGCTCCAGGTCATTTCAAGAGATTAGAAGTTTATATATCACAAGTTAGGAGACTCGACGTTGCCTTGGATTGAATTAGCATCAATATATATATATATATATATATATATATATATATATATATATATATATATATGTATATATATATATATATATATATATATATATATATATATGTGTGTGTGTGTGTGTGTGTGTGCGCGTGTGTGTAAAGTTAGGTATTTATTTACATAAATAGGAAAAACTTCTAGATTAATCAACGGATAATCATGAATTTTAGAATATATATTTTAGGTAACACGGTGCGCAACGTTGGCACGTACATTTATCTGAAATTTTCACCATTTATAATGCACACACACACACACACACATATATATATATATATATATATATGTACATATATATATATATATATGTTGTCATGACTTGGATCCGTAGAGAGCATGAGTTATACAGCGATGCCTCTCCGATTTCGCTCGCTGAACATTATATCAATTTCAGACATAATAGAAGGCTTTTATCGCTCTTAAGAATTGTACACAACTGGCCATTTAGTTGATGATCTGCAACAACAAAAAAGAAGACCGGTTTCCATCAATCGGAAATGGAATCATGTCGTCTTTTCTAGGGCGACAATTTTATCGTTCCACCCTGTAAAATTTTTATCTAAAAAAAATTCCAAAACTGCGCGAGTTGGTCTCATGAATTTATTCATATGGAGGAGAAATGAAGTTGTGAAAATAAAATGGGTCATTTAGGCAGGAGGTGAGAGCGGTGCTGCATCAGAGGCAGAAATCGGGGCATGGTGTTGAATTTCCACCTGTGACTCGACGTGCCGAAACGTGCAAACGCCCTTGCAAACATAACAGCCTTCGAAATAGTTAAGATAAAAATCTTGTCAGTCTTTCATTCCGTTATTTAGTTATGCCTTCAAGGGCAACCCGACAAAACACGATTCCAACATTTAAACGAGTAAAAAAAAAAACCCCAAAAAACAAACAAAAAATAATACATTCGTTAATGCAAGCAATGTTTAAAAACAACTTGTGTAAACACATCGTTGAAAAGGGAATGACGTTGTTTAAATACTAGCTGAATACCGGCCCTGTCGGTGGGGCATTAGAATACGCCGACTGCCCCCCTGCAGAGGGTAAAAGTCCCTCAATGGAGGTCCTAGATATGACTTTAAACTATATCCAGTGGTGAGGCCCCAGCTTTTGGGCTTGGGGAGTGTGGAGCCACCCTTTAATTACCATTGCTCCCAGGTCCACTCTGACCCGGAGTGGTAGTACCTGTTAAGGTCCCAACTATGGGTTAAAAAAAAACTGACGTGAAAACAACAAATATATTCTATTAAAAAAATTATTCTTCAAAATCTTTGGATTCGGCATTAAATAACCCGAAAAGGGTTGATATGCCGTAAAACAAAAACAACCGACCAACTAGCTGAATACCAGTCCTACGTATTATATTAGTGGACTGCTATTTATTTTCTATTTTTTTTTAGCTGTTGTGCCACTCTATATTAAGGTCAAGTAACAATAAAGAATGAGGCAAACTAAATGTGAGATGGACAGTTATAAGTCACCGGAATGATTGGCAATGGGTACAATTTAATTATTTAAGAGAGCGGCCCAAGTAGAATTTGTTTACCTTGGACTTGAAAAAAACATGTTATAGTCAACTGGGAAGCAGCACATTGGAATTGTGTTCTAGAAACGCACGGTTCTCACGAATAATATTTTTTTCGTCGAAGTCGCATTTAGTTTAGGTGAGAAAGTAGTTACTTTCCCATATACATATAGTATATTAAATTTATTTATACAAAAATTTATGGCTACATATGTGCATACATGTTTCTGTAATCACCTGCTTGGGGGATTACGTCTTCAGGCCAAGAATTACCGTCGAGTTCTCGAAAATAATTCTTGGCCTGAAGATGTAATCCCCCAACGCGGGTGATTACAGAAACATGTATGCACATATGTAGTCATCAATATTTGTATAAATAAATTTAATATACTTGCTCTGTTCACTCATTGAGCACTCTTTGGTAGACACATGTTGTTTCATTGGATATACATCTAGGGAACTAAACTCTACTGGCTTTTATAGTATATATATATACATATATATATATACATATATATATATATATATATAACTACATAATTTACTCACATAAAATTAACATACGAAAGTATAGATTTATGCGTAAACTTTAAGTATTTACTTCAAACGTGCTCAATACGTAGGTAGAGCTAGTTAGTAATTTATAAAATATATATGGCGATTTAGCTACACTGAAAGCGGAATATTCAGTGTAGCTTAATCGCCATATATATTTTATAAATTACTATATATATATATATATATATATATATATAGCTGTGTGTGCATATATATATTTACATATACATATTCATGAATATATATATACATACACACACATATATATTAATATATATATATATATATATATATATATATATAGAGAGAGAGAGAGAGAGAGAGAGAGGGAGAAATGGGGAAAGATGAAGAGGAAACTATTGACTGTGGTTATAGGAAGACGAGTATTTATGTACAAAAAGGAGAAAACCATTTAAAAAAAACTTTGCATATCTTGTACAAAGATTGCCCCCAAATTCAGATAAAATGAAATAGATAAGAATATATATTTTCAGCCAATGAAAAGAAACCAATATTATTTCTATCAAATTGATCAAAAAGAATGCGTAGAAAACAAAGCACCAAGTCGTTGCGAGTCGTTTTTAACGCGATCCAAGAAATACACATACGAGGTGCTTTCAGTGAATTTCCAGACTCTTTTGTAAAGGCTTTTTTAAATTTGTCATAGATTCTTGAAAATTCAGTATTTTTTTGCTATACACTTTGGGAGATGAGTGACAATTTTTTGTGAAACTTTCATTGATCATCATTCAATCCCGGGCAAGGTCGAGTACCCCTGCTTGTAAATATACAAATAAACATACCTAACCTTATATATATATATATGTATACTAGGAGGGAGACCCGACGTTACCCGGGATTGAATGATGATCAACGCATATTTAACACTCGTATATTTTTATTGTCATCGAAATCCGTGAAATCGCGCGAGAGAAAACTTCACATGCCTCGATGCAGTAACTTAGTCCAAAATATATGTTATTCTACGTTGCACTCTAGAAAACCTACTGTTTCTTTTATTCTAAAATTATTTTATATAAACTTCTTTCCAGTTAACGAAAACAAGAAAAACATTAAGAAATTTTCGTGCGATGTTTTAACCTACAGACCACGTTATGCAAAAAACCCCAAAAAACACACACAAAAAACAAAAAAAAAAACAAAAAAAAAACCCACAAAAAGCAACAAAAAAGACAAAGAAACAAAAAGCAACACGGCCCGCTATTCTATTATTGTTGCTAAGCGACGACATGGAAAAATGGTTTTACCGATGATAGATAAATTAAAATTATCGGTAATTATCGGGGGTATTCTGAAACAAAACTTTACTAAGATGACTCCCAAACTTATACACTAAAGTTCTGTAAATTTTAAAGGAGATCTGTTCAGCCGTTTCGGAGTCTATAAGGAAGAACTCACAGAGAGACAAAGCTGCATATATATAATTGTAGATAGATAGACAGAAAAATAGATAGATAGATAGACAGAAAGATAGTTGTATATATATATATATGTGTGTGTGTGTTTCTGTGCGTCTGTGCATGTGTGTGTATGTATATGTGTGTATTCGAATCGATCTTATTACGAATAGATATTGATATAATTCTGAAATGCACGTCGAATTAAGGTCATCACTAGCAACCGCGTCTCGATTGACGCAAACGTTGGGTCGTAAACTTTGATTTTTTTAAAATCATTTTTGTTTCATGTGTCTTTCTAATCTATTTATTTATTTTTTTATTTCAATGCAGGTGTAAAGGAAATGAGTGAAAAAAGAACTTCATTTGAAAATAGCAGTAAAGAAAAAAAAAATCAATGTCTGACGCGTTAAGAAGTAAACAATCTGAGATGAGCTTTGCTTGAATCGGAGGTGGCATCGTCCCAAAAGGTGTCAAGAGTCTCAGAGAATCTGGGCGTGACGAGGTGCTGGAAATGTGTGGGGATGGCAAAAGAGATCAAGGAAGAGAGAGAGAGAGAGAGAGAGGGAAAGGGAGAAAGCGAGAAAAAGAGGAGTGGTGAAAGAGAGAGAGAGACAGAGATGGAGAGAGAGAGAGAGCGATCTGATGAGGAGAAGTAGAAAGAGATAGCATGAGAGTTGAAAGGAAAATAAGTAACAAGGTGGAGGAAAAGAGATGGGGGAAGCAGAGATAGAAGGGAGAGAAAGATGGAAAGAGGGAAAGAAAGAGAGACAGAGAGTGAAGGAAAGGTGAAAAGAGAAAGCAAAAACGATCTAGAGACCTGATGAGGCGGTAATAGAGAGGGATAGCAAAACAGAGAGATGGAGACAAATACGTAGCTATATATTTTTTATTACAAAGTCAGTACCTATCAAGGCCCAGAGGCCACTTGAGGATAAAGGTTAATGAGTGTATGGTAGTCAATGGGACAATATCGTAGTACTCGTTAGTAGTGGACATTTGGTAAATTGGATTACCTAAGGGGATGACTCACCAAGAACTTGTTACATTGAACTTGAAGACGACTATATTGTAGTTAGCTGGGAAGCAGGCAAATGGAACAGAGTTCCACAGGTGTTCAGTTCTAAGAACTCTAAAGAGTGGGAGAATTTATTGATAGTGTTTTCAGCTAGACGAGTGTTTTTCGTGAAAGTTTGGCAAAGAACGACCATAGTTTAGAGCTCTGACAAGCACTTGCCATGAAAATAACGATAGAGCGGAGACAGGCTTACAACGTCTCTTCTGTAGGGAAGGAGGTTGCAGGGAAGAGAAAAGAGCATCGCCTAATAGGCTAAGAATTATATTTTAAACTCATTGAAGGCACACTGAGGTGCTTGTAGCAGCTCCTGCCCAGATGGTACTCTATCCTAGGACGTACTTGACTCTTACACAGGTAGAGAACTGCGTCGGCAGTGAGATATCTACTGGAGCCGTAGAATGATCCAACGATTTTTTCAGCAACATTGGCAACATATTTGATTACGTAAAGGTCAGATTCAGAAGCTTGTCAAAACATGGAACCTCCTCCAGACGAGAGCCACTTATTTCAATTGATGCCAGACGGGAGTCAAAGCGTCGATGATGTAAAGATAGAAGCTTGGTTTTAGATGCATGAAAATTAACCAGCCACCCCTTTCCCCATTGCGCCACGAGCTCAAGTTCAGAGGAGAAAGAATCAGAGTTATCTTGGTCATTTACGGATTTTGAAGTGTTGCCATAGATGGTAGTGTCGTCAGCATAAATGCCTACGAATAATCTTAGAATGTGGTTTGGGAGATTATTGATGCAGACCAGGAAGAGAGTTTGGCTCAGGATAGACCCCTGAGAGAGCCCAGCATTAATATCGTGAGCTTTCGATTTCTGCCCATCAATCACTATTCTTATGAATCTATTAGAGAAAAATGATTTAATAAGTGAGAAGATATACCGTAGCTGAAGATGTTGTAGAGTAGATTATTACGCCATACCCTATCAGAGTTCGTTGATATGTCAGGAGCAACTGCCCTTGAATGGAAACCTTCGTCGAGAGAGTCAAAAACTTTATGACATATAACTATTAACACACGTGTTGTAGATCTAGCAGAACGGAAACTATATTGCATTTTACCGAGCGGTTTATTTTTGCTGAGAAGATTGATTACCTCTCTATTTAACACACATTCCTGCACTTTATTCATGACGTACTGGAGACGATAATAGATAGATAGATAGATAGATAGATAGATAGATAGATAGATAGACAAATGGGGAGGGTGAGAGTGAACATATATGCGACACGATAGAGCAGGGCACGTGAGTAAGAATGACTGCGAGAATATGAGATTGCATGGGAGAGATAGACATAGAAAGGCGAGAAGAGATAGAGAAAGAGAGATAGATAGATAGATAGATAGATAGAGAGAGAGAGAGAGAGAGAGAGACGAAGATGACAGAGGGAGTAAAAACAAAGTGATACTTGATGAACTGGAAGGAGAGGGAGATACCAAGAGACACGTAGATAAAAATACATATATAATAAGATAGGTGAGCAAGAGACAGACAGACAGACAGACAGATAGATAGATAGATAGATAGATAGATAGATAGAGAGATATACAGAGGGAGAGGGTTTGTGTGTGGTTGCTTTGTTTTAAGGCATATCAACCCTTTTCGAGTTATTTAATACCTAATCCAGTAATTTTGGAGAAAGTTTTATGCTTCAAGTTCTTTATATCTTCAAATATTTATTCATGGAGTTTGGTTTGGTTGTTTTGTAGAAGGATTTTATTCTTTAAGCTCTTTCTATCTTAAATCACTAGTTTGTAGTGTTTGGTTTTATTGTCTTGTAGTGGATTTTGTTGGCGTTGTTCCATACCCCGCAGAACATGCACGGGTTTGCTATGAGAGAGGTAAAAGTGTTATGGTATTAATGTTTCGTACATCTTAAGTTTAGGAAATCAGTCAGGAAGTGGAGAAGAGGAAAAGAAAAAAAAAGAAAGAAAAGGAAAGTGCGGGGGAGGGGAAGATGGGTTGTTGTTTTTGTTTTTATTTTGAAATGTTAGGTGAATTTTATCTTGGGAGACCTATATCTTCAGACGGCCTGATCTGGAGATGTGAAAGAAATATATAGACAGAGAGAGTAGGTAAGAAAAAGAAAGAGATACAAGGAGAAAGAAAAAGAGAGGGTACTGAAACATGGGGCGTAATAATGTAGAAAGATGTAAATAAAAAATGCTAAAAAATAAATAAAAAATAAATTATATATATATATGTGTGTGTGTGTGTGTGTGTGTGTGTGTGTGTGTGTGTGTGTGTGTGTGTGTGTGTGTGTGTGTGTGTGTGTGTGTGATCAACGTTCCAATACTTTCTCATGGCGATTTATTAGTGGGAATAAAATACAAATACAATATTTAAAAATATGTGGTGCGTTTGTGATGTGAAATAAACGTGCATGTACCCTTTTTTTTTTCAATCGAATAATAATCGTTGGAATTTATGAACTGAGATAAGTGTATTTTTATTCTCATTTCTATAATATTATCGATATTATTTGTTATTAGTTTAGCTTTGGAATGTGGTATAAAATATTCACCTTAGATCTAAATTCAAGTTTCTGTTTTCTGTTATTATAAATTTACTACTTAAACGATATAAATTGTACAAACGCTTATGTTGTTTATTTGTGTTACGGGTTTATAATGAGTGTTCATTGCAATAAGTCTTCGCTGAGATTTATTGAAATGAATTTGAATTTGATGTGAACATGTGCGTGACACGATGCAGTGGAGTACATATATAGAGAGAAATATATATATATATATATATATATATATATATATATATATATAATACTTTATATATATATATAATATTTTTTCAAAATACTTTTACAAGGATGCGATATAGGTAAAAAAACTTTCGCTTGTTTTCTTTTCCTTATAAGGAAATGGTTTCCATAATGTTTTATTATTAAAGTGTTTTTTATTCAATAAGTCTGAAGAACGGTTGTTCTTGTGAAAATTTTCAAACGACATAATGTTTGGATGTAACTAACGATGAAATATACTATTTGTTGCTATAAACCCATTCTTTGAAGTCTTAGTTTTTGTTAAAACAATATATATATATATATATATATATATATATATATATATATATATATATATATATACGCACACACAAAGAGAGAGAGAGAGAGAGAGAGGGAGAGAGAGAACGAGATTGTGTTTATTAAAGAATTAGTTCTTTCAGAAGAGGTTAAGTCGTGTATATGCATGTTTATGGAATAGAGAAAAAAGACAAAGAGATAGATAGATGGATAGATGAATAGAGAGTAAAGGGTGGAACGATGAAATTGTTGCCCGAAAAAGACAACATGATTCCATTTCCGTTCGATGAAAACCGGTTTTCTTTTTGTTGCAGACCATTTACTAGTTTGCCAGTAATGTACAAATCCCCAAAGCGATATAGGCCTTCTATCATTTGTGAAAGTGATACAATGTTTAACGAACGAAATCGCAGATGCGCCGCTATACAACTCATGCTCTCTACCGATTCAAGTTATAGCAACAGGAGCATCGCTAGCACCGTCAAAATACAAAACCGGACCATTCAACTCTTGAGGGCACAGCTCAACGAAGTTTTCAGTCACGATTATGGTTCTTGGTGTGGTCTCAATCATGGCCAAATCACGCCATCTTACATCTTCGAAGTCGGCTTGAAAGTCAACACCAAAGTATACCTGGATGTGCTGAAGTGTTAGGTGATGCCTTGGTGCAATCAGGTAGCTGCTGGCAGACCCTGCGTATGGCAGCAGGACTCACATGTCCAAAGATACTCAGTCTTGTCTTCAGAAGTGCTATGTACCCTTTTCTCACTGGCCCGCTTCCTCCCCCAACCTGAACCCGCTGGATTACTTCGTTTAGCCATACGTCGAGAACATCACAACGTTATCTCCCACAACACGAAAGCTACCCTGATCACCGCCGTCCGTCAAGTATTTGCCGAACTTCCGCCGGCCCTTGTGGATAAGGCATGCTGTCAGTTCAGGACCCGTATCAAAGCAGTGATTGAGGCTGAAGGGGGCTACATTGACTTGATGTCAGCTCGTCTACATAATCAAGTTAGCGGAATTGATTTTCTCAATAAAAGTTTTAAAACAATGATGTAGTGTTTTTTCTTTTAGGGCGACAAATTTATCGTTCCACCCAGTATGTGTATGTGTAGTTATTAGAGAGTCAGTTACGGCGGTCAACAGACAGTCGGTCTCCGGCTTTCTCGGAGTTCAAGGTTATATTTCAACTGCCATTTATAAAACAACTTTCATCGCATTTCTTATTTTGCTTTAAAATTCTTTGCGGGAACAGAGTTTCTGATCGACAAATTCAAAGTGGAAGAATGTGACCTAACCCCAACCAGTCCCCATCTTCCAACACGCCATTTCGATTCATCCTCAATCGTATCTGAGAAACCAAATCGAAGAGAAGGGAGCACTTAGCTTTGCCACAAAGCTAACAAGTTATTCAGCTGACTTTTTTTGGGGAAATTTATGAACCGATTTTTATTTTGCTTTTTTTATAAATACAGACGCATCTAAGTTTAATTACAATATGAAACAAATAAAGGCAACAGAAAGGCAAGATGAAAAGAGTTTGTACTTATTAGACTCGTAGACGACATCTGGCAAAATGATAAAGAACTTCGCACATTTGAGGTCCCTGTGCCCGACTTTACTTGTAAATCAAGAATATTTTAACGTATGCTATTAAAAACATGACAAGAGTGCCTTATAAATATAAGTCATATATATATATATATATATATATATATATATATATATATATATATATATATATATGTGTGTGTGTGTGTATGTGTGTGTGTGTGTAAGTGTGTATATATGTATGTATATATATGTATATATATGTATATATATCTATGTATATATATGTTTGTATATATATGTATATATTTATATATATAGTGAGAGAGGAGAGACACACGCATATATATATATATATATATATATATATATATATATATAACATAAGGCGAAAGAAAATAAATAAAAGATGAGTAATTGAATTAAAGATACAGTTTCTATAAATGAAGCAACTCTAAAAAAGAAAAAAATAGCAAAGATGTTTGGAAGAAGGAAGAGTGACACTAGCGAAGTGAAGTTGTATTCAAGGTGGAGGCATTAATTCGTATTGACAAAAAAGCTGCAGAGTTTTGGTGTCAGGAGACCGATCGCACACCCCATGAATAATAAACATTCATTAACGTTAATTGCGAAAAGCGATTCTCTTTAAAACTTTCGCGTTATAAAAAGCAGGTGAAGTGAAATATTTGCCATCATATCGCATCCCCCCACACACACTTGTATGTATATATATATATATATATATATATATATATATATATATATATATATATATACAGAAAGAGTGAGATTGAAAGAGTAAAAAAAAATTAGTTATCCACTGACACGTGTTTCGCCGTACTGCGACTAATCATTGTTGCTGATTATGACAGCAAATATATATATATATATATATATATATATATATATATATATATATATATATATATATATATATATATATATATATATATATATGGCAGTAGAGTTTTAGTTTCCTAGAAGTACATCCAATGAAACAACATGTGCCTACCAAAAAGTGCTCAATGAGTAAACAGAGCAGGTATATTAAATTTATTTATACAAACATGAATGGCTACATATGTGCATACATGTCTCTGTAATCACCCGTGCTAAGGGAGATTACGTCTTCAGGACATGAATTATCTTTAAAGAAAACCCTCGAAGATAATTCATGGCCTGAAGACGTAATCTCCCTTAGGACGGGTGATTACAGAAACATGTATGCACATATGTAGCCATTAATGTTTGTATAAATAAATTTAAAATTTAATATTATATATATATATATATATATTGTTTTAATAAAAACAAGGCATCAAGGAATGGATTGATAGCAGCAAATAGTGTATTTCATCGTTACTTACAATGTTTCAAGACTATTCGGACAAATTCAAACATCATGTCATTTGAAAATTTTCACAAACTAAGCATTTCGTCAGACTTATTGAATAAAAAACATTATGGACACCCTTTCGCTTTTAAGGAAAAGAAAACAAGCGAAAATCTTATTCTTGCAAGGCTTTTTAAACATTTTAAATAGTTTCGAAACAATTGTAACTACATGTAATATATTATAAAATAAAACATATAATATATATATATATATATATATATATATATATATATATATATATATATATATACATCGGAATATTAACACACTAGTCAATACGGCCAGTGAAACGATATAAACGTGAACTATTAATAGTATACATATACACAAAGACGAAGAAACGTAATATAATTCCAGCATGACGATGCGTATAATCCGATTGGAAAGCCTTCAAAACAGCTGAAATAATGAAATTTGTTTTTTTCGGGCAGTGCAGTAGCCCAAAGAGAAGTCTGTCCCTAGTCGAATGGGACCTAATAGTAAAAAGAGAGAAAACCAATATGAGATCCTTCATCATCGGCTTAATTAGAAAAAGTATATGCATATATATATATATATATATATATATATATATATGTGTAGTCTAAAGAAGCTTTGAATAAAAAAATGCAAAAATAAAAATAAAGAATGCAGTTTGTGTAACTAAGCAGATAAATCCGTGATAACAAATAAAACATGTATTTGCTCTGCAATAGTATTGAGCACTTTTCTCAGGTCTTTAACAGTTACGTTTTTTGCTATATATTATATTATATATACAGTTAAGTAAAACAAATATTCGAACACATGAGAAATTGATTTTAATGCATGTAAAAACTTTAACTGCAATAAAATTCGATACATTTTATGCATAAATATACATACTACTAAAAATAATAATAAGCTGGATGAATTCTTGATCTAACAGAAATTAATGTACTATTTTCATTTTAAGGGATGAAAAAGTATTCGTACATTAGCTGATTTTTTTGTGTTGGAACGGATAAATATTTACAAATTAATAACACATTGCTTTTTCTTATAGAGTTAAAGAGTTTTATTCATTTTTATACAATAATTGTTATTAGAACAGCAGTAAAGAAAAAAAAAAGGCAGAAAACGTGTCATCGCATTTTTGGTTCCTTTATTCATTTGGCAGTATTTTGTACGACGGGACGGATGAAAAAAATAAAAAAAATTAATACATATTACTATTTGTTATATAGTACCTATTTACAATGCCTTCCCACGGGACAGAGTTAGACACCATGTTCGTGTTTTAACGTGGAGAAAACGTACAAAAATAAAAATTGTCTCAGTTGTGAAGGATTTCTCCTGCACTGAAAGAGAACGAGAAATGGAAGTGCCGCATCTGAAGAACAGATGGTGTTTATTTGCTCCCCCACTGAGCAAATTAGGCACAAGGCCGATTTTTCAAGTGAGGAGTGAAGGGGAAATGGGGACCAACTCCCCGGGGAGTAGAGGAGCTGGATAGTGACAATTGGTATGAAGGGTTGCCCCTACATTGACCAAGGTCTTATATGTGGGGTTTCCCCCACATATGGTCTTTGCTTGCAGTATCTGCCGGAACAGATGGTATTTATTTGCTCCCCCACCGAGCAAATTAGGCACAAGGCCGATTTTTAAAGTAAGGAGTGAAGGGAGTGGGAAGGGGAAAAGGGGACCAGCTCCCGAGAGATGGGAAATGGGAGCTGGTTAAATGTCAGGCATGTGGGGTTGCCCTCACATCTGGTCTTTGCTAGTCATAGCTGGTCTTTGCTAGTCATAGCTTGCAGCATCTGCCGGAACAGATGGTATTTATTTGCTCCCCCACCGAGCGAATTAGGCACAAGGCCGATTTTTAATGTGAGGAGTAAAGGGAGGGGGAAGAGGAAAAGGGGACCAGCTCCCGAGAGGTGGGGAATGGGAGCTGGTTAAAGGTCAGGCCTGTGGGGTTGCCCCCACATCTGGTCTTTGCTAGTCATTGCTTGCAGTATCTGCCGGAACAGATGTTATTTATTTGCTCCCCCACCGAGCAAATTAGGCACAAGGCCGATTTTTAATGTGAGAAGTGAAGGGAGGGGGAAGGGAAAAAGGGGACCAGCTCCCGAGAGGTGGGAAATGAGAGCTGGTTAAAGGTCAGGCATGTGGGGTTGCCCCCACATCTGGTCTTAGCTAGTCATAGCTAGTCATAGCTTGCAGCATCTGCTGGAACAGATGGTATTTATTTGCTCCCCCACCGAGCAAATTAGGCACAAGGCCGATTTTTAATGTGAGGAGTGAAGGGAGGGGGAAGGGAAAAGGGGGCAAGCTCCCGAGAGGTGGGAAATGGGAGCTGGTTACAGGTCAGGCATGTGGGGTTGCCCCCACATCTGGTCCCTGCTAGTCATAGCTAGTCCTAGCTAGTCATAGCTTGCAGTATCTGCCGGAACAGATGGTATTTATTTGCTGCCCCACCGAGCAAATTAGGCACAAGGCCGATTTTTAATGTGAGGAGTGAAGGGAGGGGGAAGGGAAAAAGGGGACCAGCTCCCGAGAGATGGGAAATGGGAGCTGGTTAATGGTCAGGCATGTGGGGTTGCCCCCAAATCTGGTCTTTGCTAGTAATAGCTAGTCATAGCTTGCAGCATCTGCCGGAACAGATGGTATTTATTTGCTCCCCCACCGAGCAAATTAGGCACAAGGCCGATTTTTAATGTGAGGAGTGAAGGGGAAATGGGGACAAACTCCCCGGGGAGTAGGGGAGTTGGATAGTGACAATTGGCATGAAGGGTTGCCCCTACATTGTCTAAGGTCTTATATGTGAGGTTGCCCACACATATGGTCTTTGCTTGCAGTATCTGCCGGAACAGGTGCTATTTATTTGCTCCCCCACCGAGCAAATTAGGCACAAGGCCGATTTTTAATGTGAGGAGTGAAGGGAGGGGGAAGGGCAAAAGGGGACCAGCTCCCGAGAGGTGGGAAATGGGAGCTGGTTAATGGTCAGGTATGTGGGGTTGCCCCCACATCTGGTCTTTGCTAGTCATAGCTAGTCATAGCTTGCAGCATCTGCCGGAACAGATGGTATTTATTTGCTCCCCCACCGAGCAAATTAGGCACAAGGCCGATTTTTTATGTGAGGAGTGAAGGGAGGGGGAAGGGGAAAAGGGGACCAGCTCCCGAGAGGTGGGAAATGGGAGCTAGTTAAAGGTCAGGCATGTGGGGTTGCCCCCACATCTGGTCTTTGCTAGTCATAGCTTGCAGTATCTGCCGGAACAGATGTTATTTATTTGCTCCCCCCACCGAGCAAATTAGGCACAAGGCCGATTTTTAATGTGAGGAGTGAAGGGAGGGGGAAGGGAAAAAGGGGACCAGCTCCCGAGAGGTGGGAAATGGGAGCTGGTTAAAGGTCAGGCATGTGGAGTTGCCCCCACATCTGGTCTTTGCTAGTCATAGCTAGTCATAGCTTGCAGCATCTGCCGGAACAGATGGTATTTATTTGCTCCCCCACCGAGAAAATTAGGCACAAGGCCGATTTTTAATGTGAGGAGTGACGGGAGGGGGGAGGGAAAAAACGGACCAGCTCCTGAGAGGTGGGAAATGGGAGCTGGTTAAAGGTCAGGCATGTGGGGTTGCCCCCACATCTGGTCCCTGCTAGTCATAGCTAGTCCTAGCTAGTCATAGCTTGCATTATCTGCCGGAACAGATGGTATTTATTTGCTCCCCCACCGAGCAAATTTTGCACAAGGCCAATTTTTAATGTGAGGAGTGAAGGGAGGGGGAAGGGAAAAGGGGGCCAGCTCCCGAGAGGTGGGAAATGGGAGCTGGTTAAAAGTCAGGCATGTGGGGTTGCCCCCACATCTGGTCCCTGCTAGTCATAGCTAGTCCTAGCTAGTCATAGCTTGCAGTATGTGCCGGAACAGATGGTAATTCTTTGCTCCCCCACTGAGCAAATAAGGCACAAGGCCGATTTTTAATGTGATGAGTGAAGGGAGGGGGAAGGAAAAAAGGGGACCAGCTCCCGAGAGGTGGGAAATGGGAGCTGGTTAATGTGTCAGGCATGTGGGGTTGCCCCCACATCTGGTCTTTGCTAGTCATAGCTTGCAGCATCTGCCGGAACAGATGGTATTTATTTGCTCCCCCACTGAGCAAATTAGGCACAAGGCCATTTTTAATGTGAGGTAAAAACCAGCTCCCCTAAAAGTAGGCAAAAAGGGGGCACTCTGGTTACCCAAAATTATAATTGTCCCAGGATAGAGGGTTTCTCCTCCATTGACTGGTACAAATTATCTTAAGTGCAGCATCTGCCGGAAAAGATGGTATTTATTTGCTCCCCCACCGAGCAAATTAGGCACAAGGCCAATTTTTAATGTGAGGAGTGAAGGGAGGGGGAATGGAAAAAGGGGACCAGCTCCCGAGAAGTTGGAAATGGGAGCTGGTTAAAGGTCAGGCATGTGGGGTTGCCCCCACATCTGGTCTTTGCTAGTCATAGCTGGTCTTTGCTAGTCAAAGCTGCAGTATCTGTCGGAACAGATGGTATTTATTTGCTCCCCCACTGAGCAAATTAGGCACAAGGCCGTTTTTAATGTGAGGTAAAAACCAGCTCCCCTTAAAGTAGGCAAAAGGGGGGCACTCTGGTTACCAAAAATAATAATTGTCCCAGTATAGAGTGTTTCCCCTCCATTGACTGGTACAAATTATCTTAAGTGCAGCATCTGCCGGAACAGATGGTATTTATTTGCTCCCCCACCGAGCAAATTAGGCACAAGGCAAATTTTTAATGTGAGGAGTGAAGGGAGGGGGAAGGGAAAAAGGGGACCAGCTCCCGAGAGGTTGGAAATGGGAGCTGGTTAAAGGTCAGGCATGTGGGGTTGCCCCCACATCTGGTCTTTGCTAGTCATAGCTTGCAGCATCTGCCGGAACAGATGGTATTTATTTGCTCCCCCACTGAGCAAATTAGGCACAAGGCCGTTTTTAAGGGGGCACTCTGGTTACCAAATATAATAATTGTCCCAGTATAGAGGGTTTCCCCTCCATTGACTGGTACAAATTATCTTAAGTGCAGCATCTGCCGGAACAGATGGTATTTATTTGCTCCCCCACCGAGCAAATTAGGCACAAGGCCAATTTTTAATGTGAGGAGTGAAGGGAGGGGGAAGGGAAAAAGGGGACCAGCTCCCGAGAAGTTGGAAATGGGAGCTGGTTAAAGGTCAGGCATGTGGGGTTGCCCCCACATCTGGTCTTTGCTAGTCATAGCTGGTCTTTGCTAGTCAAAGCTGCAGTATCTGTCGGAACAGATGGTATTTATTTGCTCCCCCACTGAGCAAATTAGGCACAAGGCCGTTTTTAATGTGAGGTAAAAACCAGCTCCCCTTAAAGTAGGCAAAAAGGGGGCACTCTGGTTACCAAAAATAATAATTGTCCCAGTATAGAGGGTTTGCCCTCCATTGACTGGTACAAATTATCTTAAGTGCAACATCTGTCGGAACAGATGGGATTTATTTGCTCCCCCACCGAGCAAATTAGGCACAAGGCCAATTTTTAATGTGAGGAGTGAAGGGAGGGGGAAGGGAAAAAGGGGACCAGCCCCGAGAGGTTGGAAATGGGAGCTGGTTAAAGGTCAGGCATGTGGGGTTGCCCCCACATCTGGTCTTTGCTAGTCATAGCTGGTCTTTGCTAGTCAAAGCTGCAGTATCTGTCGGAACAGATGGTATTTATTTGCTCCCCCACTGAGCAAATTAGGCACAAGGCCTTTTTTAATGTGAGGTAAAAACCAGCTCCCCATAAAGTAGGCAAAAAGGGGGCACTCTGGTTACCAAAAATAATAATTGTCCCAGTATAGAGGGTTTCCCCTCCATTGACTGGTACAAATTATCTTAAGTGCAACATCTGTCGGAACAGATGGGATTTATTTGCTCCCCCACCGAGCAAATTAGGCACAAGGCCAATTTTTAATGTGATGAGTGAAGGGGAAATGGGGACCAACTCCCCGGGGACAAGGGGAGAGGGATAGTGACAATTGGTATGAAGGGTTGCCCCTACATTGACCAAGGTCTTATCTGTGGGGTCACCCCCACATAGGGTCTTTGCTTGCTGTATCTGCCGGAACAGATGGTATTTATTTGCTCCCCCACTGAGCAAATTAGGCACAAGGCCGTTTTTAATGTGAGGTAAAAACCAGCTCCCCTAAAAGTAGGCAAAAAGGGGGCACTCTGGTAACCAAAAATAATAATTGTCCCAGTATAAAGGGTTTCCCCTCCATTGACTGGTACAAATTATCTTAAGTGCAGCATCTGCCGGAACAGATGGTATTTATTTGCTCCCCCACTGAGCAAATTAGGCACAAGGCCGTTTTTAATGTGAGGTAAAAACCAGCTCCCCTAAAAGTAGGCAAAAAGGGGGCACTCTTGTTACCAAAAATAATAATTGTCCCAGTATAGAGGGTTTCCCCTCCATTGACTGGTACAAACTATCCCAAGTGCAGCATCTGCCGGAACAGATGGTGTTTATTTGCTCCCCCACTGAGCAAATTAGGTACAAGGCCGTTTTTAATGTGAGGTAAAAACCAGCTCCCCTTAAAGTAGGCAAAAAAGGGGGCACTCTGGTTACCAAAAATAATAATTGTCCCAGTATAGAGGGTTTCCCCTCCATTGACTGGTACAAATTATCTTAAGTGCAGTATCTGCCGGAACAGATGGTATTTATTTGCTCCCCCACCGAGAAAATTAGGCACAAGGCCGTTTTTAATGTAGGGAGTGAAGGGAGGGGGAAGGGAAAAAGGGGATCAGCTCCCGAGAGGTGGGAAATGGGAGCTGGTTAATGGTCAGGCATGTGGGGTTGCCCCCACATCTGATCTTTGCTAGTCATAGCTAGTCATAGCTTGAAGTATCTGCCGGAACAGATGGTATTTATTTGCTCCCCCACCGAGCAAATTAGGCACAAGGCCAATTTTTAATGTGAGGAGTGAAGGGAGGGGGAAGGGAAAAAGGGGACCAGCTCCCGAGAGGTGGGAAATGGGAGCTGGTTAAAGGTCAGGCATGTGGGGTTGCCCCCACATCTGGTCCCTGCTTGCAGCATCTGCCGGAACAGATGGTGTTTATTTGCTCCCCCACTGAGCAAATTAGGCACAAGGCCGTTTTTAATGTGAGGTAAAAACCAGCTCCCCTAAAAGGGGTCACTCTGGTTACCAAAAATAATAATTGTCCCAGTATAGAGGGTTTCCCCTCCATTGACTGGTACAAATTATCTTAAGTGCAGTATCTGCCGGATCAGATGGTATTTATTTGCTCCCCCACTGAGCAAATTAGGCACAAGGCCGTTTTTAACGTGAGGTAAAAACCAGCTCCCCTAAAAGGGGTCACTCTGGTTACCAAAAATAATAATTGTCCCAGTATAGAGGGTTTCCCCTCCATTGACTGGTACAAATTATCTTAAGTGCAGCATCTGCCGGAACAGATGGTATTTATTTGCTCCCCCACCGAGCAAATTAGGCACAAGGCAAATTTTTAATGTGAGGAGTGAAGGGAGGGGGAAGGGAAAAAGGGGACCAGCTCCCGAGAGGTTGGAAATGGGAGCTGGTTAAAGGTCAGGCATGTGGGGTTGCCCCCACATCTGGTCTTTGCTAGTCATAGCTTGCAGCATCTGCCGGAACAGATGGTATTTATTTGCTCCCCCACCGAGCAAATTAGGCACAAGGCCGTTTTTAAGGGGGCACTCTGGTTACCAAATATAATAATTGTCCCAGTATAGAGGGTTTCCCCTCCATTGACTGGTACAAATTATCTTAAGTGCAGCATCTGCCGGAACAGATGGTATTTATTTGCTCCCCCACCGAGCAAATTAGGCACAAGGCCAATTTTTAATGTGAGGAGTGAAGGGAGGGGGAAGGGAAAAAGGGGACCAGCTCCCGAGAAGTTGGAAATGGGAGCTGGTTAAAGAACAGGCATGTGGGGTTGCCCCCACATCTGGTCTTTGCTAGTCATAGCTGGTCTTTGCTAGTCAAAGCTGCAGTATCTGTCGGAACAGATGGTATTTATTTGCTCCCCCACTGAGCAAATTAGGCACAAGGCCGTTTTTAATGTGAGGTAAAAACCAGCTCCCCTATAAGTAGGCAAAAAGGGGGCACTCTGGTTACCAAAAATAATAATTGTCCCAGTATAGAGGGTTTCCCCTCCATTGACTGGTACAAATTATCTTAAGTGCAGCATCTGCCGGAACAGATGGTATTTATTTGCTCCCCCACCGAGCAAATAAGGCACAAGGCCAATTTTTAATGTGAGGAGTGAAGGGAGGGGGAAGGGAAAAAGGGGACCAGCCCCGAGAGGTTGGAAATGGGAGCTGGTTAAAGGTCAGGCATGTGGGGTTGCCCCCACATCTGGTCTTTGCTAGTCATAGCTGGTCTTTGCTAGTCAAAGCTGCAGTATCTGTCGGAACAGATGGTATTTATTTGCTCCCCCACTGAGCAAATTAGGCACAAGGCCTTTTTTAATGTGAGGTAAAAACCAGCTCCCCATAAAGTAGGCAAAAAGGGGGCACTCTGGTTACCAAAAATAATAATTGTCCCAGTATAGAGGGTTTCCCCTCCATTGACTGGTACAAATTATCTTAAGTGCAACATCTGTCGGAACAGATGGGATTTATTTGCTCCCCCACCGAGCAAATTAGGCACAAGGCCAATTTTTAATGTGAGGAGTGAAGGGGAAATGGGGACCAACTCCCCGGGGACAAGGGGAGAGGGATAGTGACAATTGGTATGAAAGGTTGCCCCTACATTGACCAAGGTCTTATCTGTGGGGTCACCCCCACATAGGGTCTTTGCTTGCTGTATCTGCCGGAACAGATGGTATTTATTTGCTCCCCCACTGAGCAAATTAGGCACAAGGCCGTTTTTAATGTGAGGTAAAAACCAGCTCCCCTAAAAGTAGGCAAAAAGGGGGCACTCTGGTAACCAAAAATAATAATTGTCCCAGTATAAAGGGTTACCCCTCCATTGACTGGTACAAATTATGTTAAGTGCAGCATCTGCCGGAACAGATGGTATTTATTTGCTCCCCCACTGAGCAAATTAGGCACAAGGCCGTTTTTAATGTGAGGTAAAAACCAGCTCCCCTAAAAGTAGGCAAAAAGGGGGCACTCTTGTTACCAAAAATAATAATTGTCCCAGTATAGAGGGTTTCCCCTCCATTGACTGGTACAAACTATCCCAAGTGCAGCATCTGCCGGAACAGATGGTGTTTATTTGCTCCCCCACTGAGCAAATTAGGCACAAGGCCGTTTTTAATGTGAGGTAAAAACAAGCTCCCCTTAAAGTAGGCAAAAAAGGGGGCACTCTGGTTACCAAAAATAATAATTGTCCCAGTATAGAGGGTTTCCCCTCCATTGACTGGTACAAATTATCTTAAGTGCAGTATCTGCCGGAACAGATGGTATTTATTTGCTCCCCCACCGAGAAAATTAGGCACAAGGCCAATTTTTAATGTGAGGAGTGAAGGGAGGGGGAAGGGAAAAAGGGGATCAGCTCCCGAGAGGTGGGAAATGGGAGCTGGTTAATGGTCAGGCATGTGGGGTTGCCCCCACATCTGATCTTTGCTAGTCATAGCTAGTCATAGCTTGAAGTATCTGCTGGAACAGATGGTATTTATTTGCTCCCCCACCGAGCAAATTAGGCACAAGGCCAATTTTTAATGTGAGGAGTGAAGGGAGGGGGAAGGGAAAAAGGGGACCAGCTCCCGAGAGGTGGGAAATGGGAGCTGGTTAAAGGTCAGGCATGTGGGGTTGCCCCCACATCTGGTCCCTGCTTGCAGCATCTGCCGGAAAAGATGGTGTTTATTTGCTCCCCCACTGAGCAAATTAGGCACAAGGCCGTTTTTAATGTGAGGTAAAAACCAGCTCCCCTAAAAGGGGTCACTCTGGTTACCAAAAATAATAATTGTCCCAGTATAGAGGGTTTCCCCTCCATTGACTGGTACAAATTATCTTAAGTGCAGTATCTGCCGGAACAGATGGTATTTATTTGCTCCCCCACCGAGCAAATTAGGCACAAGGCCGATTTTTAATGTGAGGAGTGAAGGGAGGGGGAAGGGAAAAAGGGGACCAGCTCCCGAGAGGTGGGAAATGGGAGCTGGTTAATGGTCAGGCATGTGGGGTTGCCCCCACATCTGGTCTTTGCTAGTCATAGCTAGTCATAGCTTGCAGTATCTGCCGGAACAGATGGTATTTATTTGCTCCCCCACTGAGCAAATTAGGCACAAGGCCGTTTTTAATGTGAGGTAAAAACCAGCTCCCCTAAAAGGGGTCACTCTGGTTACCAAAAATAATAATTGTCCCAGTATAGAGGGTTTCCCCTCCATTGACTGGTACAAATTATCTTAAGTGCAGTATCTGCCGGAACAGATGGTATTTATTTGCTCCCCCACTGAGCAAATTAGGCACAAGGCCGTTTTTAACGTGAGGTAAAAACCAGCTCCCCTAAAAGGGGTCACTCTGGTTACCAAAAATAATAATTGTCCCAGTATAGAGGGTTTCCCCTCCATTGACTGGTACAAATTATCTTAAGTGCAGCATCTGCCGGAACAGATGGTGTTTATTTGCTCCCCCACTGAGCAAATTAGGCACAAGGCCGTTTTTAATGTGAGGTAAAAACCAGCTCCCCTAAAAGGGGTCACTCTGGTTACCAAAAATAATAATTGTTCCAGTATAGAGGGTTTCCCCTCCATTGACTGGTACAAATTATCTTAAGTGCAGTATCTGCCGGAACAGATGGTATTTATTTGCTCCCCCACTGAGCAAATTAGGCACAAGGCCGTTTTTAATGTGAGGTAAAAACCAGCTCCCCTAAAAGTAGGCAAAAAGGGGGCACTCTGGTTACCAAAAATAATAATTGTCCCAGTATAGAGGGTTTCCCCTCCATTGACTGGTACAAATTATCTTAAGTGCAGCATCTGCCGGAACAGATGGTGTTTATTTGCTCCTCCACAGAGCAAATTAGGCACAAGGCCGATTTTTAATGTGAGGAGTGAAGGGAGGGGGAAGGGAAAAAGGGGACCAGCTCCCGAGCGGTGGGAAATGGGAGCTGGTTAATGGTCAGGCATGTGGGGTTGCCCCCACATCTGGTCTTTGGTAGTCATAGCTAGTCATAGCTTGCAGTATCTGCCGGAACAGATGGTATTTATTTGCTCCCCCACCGAGCAAATTAGGCACAAGGCCAATTTTTAATGTGAGGAGTGAAGGGAGGGGGAAGGGAAAAGGGCACCAGCTCCCGAGAGGTGGGAAATGGGAGCTGGTTAAAGGTCAGGCATGTGGAGTTGCCCCCACATCTGGTCTTTGCTAGTCATAGCTAGTCATAGCTTGCAGTATCTGCCGGAACAGATACTACACTGTGATCTTGTCCCGAAGGCCAATTATTAGAAAGATACATCACGTAGGGGGATGGAGATAGGGACCGAGGGAGGGTGAGTGTTGTCGACAAATGAAAAGAGATAAGCGACAGTGTGATGTTAAATTGGAACTGATGAGATCTGCAGTTAAAGATTTACTTAACGAGTTAAAAAAGTGATAATTAAAAGAAGATGGAAGTAAAACAAACAACGGAAATCTGCTTCAATATTAATGAGTCATAGAAAATCAAAGACTTTCACATGAAAGCCGAAGTACTGAGTCTCCCCCCTGGCAAATCACCTGGTTAGTCACAAAAAACAAATCAACTAAGGAACTAAACAGAAATGGTGTCGAAAACGTCTTTGAAAAATTATATAGTTATTTCCTTGCAGTAAAGGTGCTTTTAAAGTCTTTGTTATTCGAAGTACATTTAATTAAAACTATTCAAAGAAAATTGACGATGTTTGGTTTTGATTAGTCAAGTTATTAAATCGTCATAGTATATTTAAACAAAACAAAAAAAAAACGAAAAAGAAAACGATGTCAAAAACGTCTTTAAAAATTAGATATTCATTTTCTTTTTAAATAAAAGTACCCTTAAAATCTTTGATATTCGAAGAACTTTTAATCAAAATTATTCAAAGACAATTGACGATATTTGGTTTTGATTAGTCACCCTATTAAATCGATAAAATCTATATATAAAAAAAAACGAAAATGAAGAGGGGTTGTCAAAAACATCTGTAAAAATTATATATTTATTTTTTAAATAAAAGTACCCTTAAAATATTTGTGATTCGAAGTAAATTTAATTAAAACGATTCAAAGAAAACTGACGGTTTTTCCTTTTTGAGTAGTCAACGTATTATTTAGTTAAAATCTTTAAACAACGAAAAAGAAAAGGTGATATCAGAAAATTATTTCAAAAATTAAATATTATTTTTTTAATAAAAGTACTTTTGAAATCTTTGTGATTTGAAGAACATTTAATTAAAACTATCCAAAAATATTTACGATATTTGGTTTTCATTAGTCAAATTATTAAATCGTAAAAACAAACGAAGAAAGGCGATGTCAAAGCGTCTTTTAAACTTAGATATTTATTTTCTTTTTAAATAAAAGTACTCTCAAAACCTTTGTGATCTGAAGTGATTTTAATTAAAACAATTCAAAGAAAACTCAAGGTTTTTGGTTTTGATTAGTTAGTGATCGTTAAAATATATAAAAAACGAAAACTAAAAAGTTGATATAAGAAAAGTATTTAAAAAAGTTAAATATTTATTTCTTAATAAAGACGTCTTAAAAATCTTTAGTACATCTAATTAAAACTATTCAAAGAAAATTTACGGCAAAATTAAAAATATATTAAATTAAAAAAAATTACTATATATGGTTTTGATTAGTCAAATTATTAAATCGTAAAAATATATTTAAAACAAATGAAAAAAGGCAATGTCCAAATGCCTTTAAAACTTAGATTTTTATTTTATTTTTAAAATTTTTGTAATACGAAGTAAATGTGGTTAAAATAATTCGGAGAAAACTGACGATTTTTGGTTTTGATTAGTTAACTTATTATATCGTTAAAATATACTAAAAAAAAAAACGAGAAATAAAAAAGCCAATATGAGGAAAGTATTTAAAAATCAAATATTTATTTTTTAGTAAAGGCGCCTTAACAATTTTAGTGATTTGAAGTACATTTAATTAAAACTATCCAAAGAAAAATTACGATATTTGGTTTTGATTAGCCAAATCAAACAAAACATATTAAAAATACTAATTGGAACGTTATTTTGATTTTTTGAGATGAGGATTGGTATTATTTGGAAGCTTCACACGATTGTCTTCATCCGTAAAAATTACACTCAAGATGAGAACAGTAGTAGAAGGTTTTGTTTTAAATAAAATTAAATAATAAAAATTAGATGCTTAAAAGAATCGTTTTTAGCATAGGAAAATAGGCACAATTTTTTTTCCGATTCCGATACCAATTTTGATACATCAAAAAGTTAAGATTTTTCCGATTCCTGATTCCGTTTAATCGTCCAAACACTAATGTGACACAAAAATTACTTGTATTTAAGAACACTGCCAGATACATAAAATACATTTCTGTGGAATTTCACAAAAATAGGCTCAGCCGTTTTGGAGTCCATAAGAAACGAACTTACACGAACAGTCAAAGTTCCTTTTATATAATAGTAGATTATATATTTTATCTGCTGTTAACCAAGGGTGATAACTCTGTATATAACATTTGGCTAGTATGAATGGGATTCAGTCTAAATAACAAAGGAGACGTTTTATTTTTTCGAAAACCATATTTGTAAAAGACAAAGAAATTATTTGACTTCAAAAACGAAATACACCTCAAACAAAACTGCTAAATCCTCTTTCTGTTTCATGAATACATTTTTAAATGAATTTCTGAATATGAAATAATTAAAAAAAAAAATTAAATGAATTATTTTAAAAAGCAAACCTGCAAAATTTCAAATCGATAATTTCTCTCTTCAAATTCGACGATATTTATTTTATTTTTCTAATTGAAAATACTCATTTAAAAAAAAAATTAAATGTGGTCATTAGATATGGTTTACGATTCCTGGCGAAATCCTTTTAATTGAAAATAAATTATTGCACAAGCAATCGAGGTTGTTCTGAAGAATAACGCTAGTCTGTGTTCTGTCAGCTGTGTGTTGTGTGAGCTATGGACATTTT
>NC_136512.1:82861982-82866982 GCF_053919585.1 Euprymna scolopes | reverse complement strand
TGCACCGTGCTCAATACATAAGTAGAGATAGGTAGTAAGTTATAAAAAATATATATGGCAATTTAGCTGCACAGAATAGTTTTAGGCATGACGAATATTCTGCGTAGATTAATTGCCATATATATTTTTATAACGTACTATATATATATATACACATATATATATATATACATATATATAACGTACTATATATATAACGTACTATAGATATAACGTACTATATATATATATATATAAAAATAACGTACTATACACACATACACACACACGCACACACACACACACACACACACACACATATATATATATATATATATATATATATATATATATATATATATATATATATATATATATACTGCCACGGAATAGCGTTTAATTAGTTTCTGCTGTCTTAAGCCAATTTTATCTTCAAATCCAAGAATTTGGGAGAAATGATTGGATATTGACGTAGATCGTCTTCCTGGACCGACCAGGTTCGAATCCAGTCTGTTCTATTTTTACCATAGATGTTATCAACATTTATGGTGTATTCCCTTAAGTACACGCTTCTTGAAAGAACTGGCGTAACGGATAGCAGCGTACGAGGTGCCTTTATGTTTTGTACAGGCATTTTAAATTGTCGTCTTGAAAGTTAAGTATGTTATTGCTATACATCTTACTAGCGGGGGTACCCGGCGTTGCCCGAGTGCTTGTTTCCGGGACGGGGGGGGAGTTTTAAAAAATGTTATGGTAGGTAAGTAGGAAGGATCAAACCCGCAGTCATGAGTAAAAGTAGGAAAATAAAGTGTGAAAAAAAAAAAAACATCTGCAACGTTAACAGTTCGGCCACCAAGAAAAATCCATTCCAGTTGTTTAGGAACAAAAAAAAAAAACGACTACGGTAGGTCGGCGCGAACGTGAAAATATAATGTGAATTGTCCAGCACGCTAACCACTACGCCACAGAGCACTGCAGCTTAGTTTAGTGATTTTAAATAACTTCACATGAAAGAACTACGAAGCCAAACCGGTGTTCTCTTCTCAACTGTTCCTTGTGAACGATCCCCAAACGGTGTTAAGTGGTGGCAGGGGGAGGAGGAATTTATTAGAGAGAAAATATTTTACCACTTCCATTGATTTTAACCGATTTTGGCCGTGAGTTCTCAGCAGAAAAAAGTATAGAAATCTAAGATTATCGAGGAATTTGAGAAATAATAAGCCTATAACACACCTCAGATATTGTTCTGCCGTTTGTGCATATTATATTTGCATGAAATATCTTGATTTTTAATCCTATTAATGTCAAAATCAGACGGGAAAAAATGAGTTCATTTTATTTATATAGAAGATAACATGACTGTCCGATTTTTCTGATTTCAAGTTCAAATGGACAACTACAGCAGGGATTGAAATACACCCTACTAAAGCCTGATTAAATTTTTAAATGCAATCTGGACATGAGGAAACTTTAGAATAATAACATTCAATAAAATTCTTTTTTTTTAAAAACAAACGCCACAGAAACGCATGGAATGCTTTACACTGCTTTTGGACGATTTTTACATGAATCGAGCATCAGTTATTGGGTGGCATGAGAGATTCAAGGAAGGCAGAGAGTCTGTGAAGGATGATGAGAGGTGTGGGAGGAGTAAGCAGGTCAAAACACTAGAATTGATTGGCCAAATAAAGAATTTCATTGATTAGAACCGTCGTGTGTCTATAGATACAATAAGTGCACAGTGTGAAGTCAGTGTGGAAACTGTACACACAATTATTCGCGAGGAACTGAAGATGCGGAAGATTTACACGAAGTTTGTCCCACGGATGTTCAGAGATGATCAGACTATTTGATCAAGATGGATATCGGGACAGTTCGTCACCCTTCCTATAGTCCAGACCTTGCTTCCTGTGACTTTTGGTTATTTCCTAAGCCCAAGGAAAACCTTAGAGGTTGTCATTATAAGACAATTGAGGCGTTAAAAGCGTATGTGACGAGCGTAATTGACACGCTCGCATAAGAGCACTTCCATGTGGTTATTCTGGTGTTATGCATTGTGTATTTTTCTATTTTTACACAATCTTCTATAGTTACCATCCCTCTTCCGCTGTCTTTCATTGTCATATAGAGTCGGTCAGTATCATCATTTGGGTCTAGTGCATTGTGCATTGTCATGAGTTTCATGGTTTTCTGGGTGACATTCCTCAGTTCTTCTTTGGTCCAACGTATCTTACTTGTGATACTGCTCACGTGGTTAATCATTTGATTGGTTTCGACTATTTGGTTTTATTTCGAGTTTTCTTGTTCTTCTGGGACATTTTTTTCCAATTTTCTCTTTCATTTCTGTTGTTTTGCTGATGTCTGCTTCCAGAACTCCCGAGTATTTGTAGTTATCATATTCACCTCATCTTCTTTCTTCATTCTCCTGATCAGCAGTGCGCACTGTTCGCCATCGAATTTCATTTGGATACTTGGCTGAATATTCTGGTTGTGTATCTCGCTTTGTCTTTGTTTTTTGCAAACAGTTTCAGGTCATCCATGTACATTAGGTGGTTCATTCTTTCATCTGTATTAGGGAACTTGTATCCCGCTTTGTATTTTCTTTGTATATTGTTTAGGAGCATCATGACAATGATGAACAGAAATGGTGATAGAGAATAACCCTGGAAGGTCTCTTTTTGTATATTAATCTCAGTTATGCGTTATCTATCAACTTTCAGTTAAAGTTTCCATGTTCTAATTTCATTTTCGATCAAATAAATAGTCTTGCCTGATATTTTGTACATTCTCAGGCATTCTATTATCCATGCTTGTAGGATCCTGTTATACACTTCCTTGTAGTCGATCCCGGCTATGGCTAAATCCTTTTTTCTACTTTTTATCCCCTTTGATCTATGTATAATAGATCGTGTATTCCCCTGTTTCCTTTTTGGCATTCTTTCTCTCCCTCTGGAAGTAGCCCGCGGTTATGAAATGAATGATGAGTTCGGTCCCTCACTTGTGCAGTTAGTATATTCCATATTGTAGGTAAACAGGTTATAGAACTGTAGTTATTGGGACTGGTCTCTTTTTCCGCGTCTTTTTGCAATAATGTGGTTCTACCTTTGGTCACCCATGTTGGTACATGTGCTTCGTGGATATATCTTTTAAGTACTGAACCAGCCATTCATGTAATGTTTTGAATTTCTTATTCCAATACGCATGCATTCCGTCATAACTAGGTGCTCTCCAGTTGGCCATTTTTCGTAGGGTTGTCTTGAGGTTACCCTTGCTGATTTCATTCTCTGTTCCTTCTATTTGCTGTGACTCTGGTTTCCTTTTTTCAGTCATTCTGCATTTCTACTATAACCGTTTCGTTACTGTTCATCATTGCCATGATGCCCCTGAACAAAACACTACTGGAACCACATCTGGTTCCAGTAGTGTTTTGTTTCTGTCGGGTCCGATTGTTCTGTTTTTTTTTTCCGTGTAGAATTGGCTTTCATTATTTTTAAAGCTCCTATTCGTACCGGTATCGTCTTAATCTCCTCCCAATTTTTTGCTTCGGTTCTTCCTATTTCTTGTTGGGCCTCTCCCCGCTAGCAACCTTTCTACTTTTCCATCCTCGTTTTCATCTTGTTTATCGCCTTTACTTAATTCTTTGGTTTATGATATGGGTTTCCAGTCTCAATTCCCATCCAGGTTTTGCGGATCCTTTTTCTTTCTTTTTTTCTACTTTAAAGTTCATACTTACTGACTTGACTCTTGAATAAATTAAATTCTTTAGGTATGTAATGAAATCTGTTGGGATGTATGGGATGGACTTGTTTTCCTTCTCTGTTTCAGATTTTGATTTCTTCCATTCTTGAGTCCTTAAAGATGAGATTTTTGTGTTTTCCTTGTTCATAAGTTGTATGATGTTTTCTACCTGAGCTTCTCCATTTTCGTTAAGTTCTGCTGTTTCATAGATTTCGGTCTCCATGTATCTTGTGTCCGAGTTTCTATGAACGGGGTTCCAGAGAGAGGCGTTTCTTATTCTGTTCCATAATTTGTCTTCTATTGTATTTCACTCATTATTATTATTATTATTATTATTATTATTATTATTATTATTATTATTATTATTGGCTCACATGGAATTTTCACACAAGTCAACAAACGATCTGGTTGGAAACCTGTGGTGTTCTCTGGAAGCTGAGTGACAACAAGTCTCCCCAGATGTCCAGCTCTCTCCACCTTCTTCGATAGAATTTGCAAATAAATTTGCATCATCGCAACAGCCGCTTACCATTAATTTCTCGCTGGTAGTGGCCATTGGTTTATACTGGAATTTGAGTGGCACCCAGCCTCCCCAAGCTTCCAGTTCTCTTTGCGCTTGTCCAGCTGAGGTCTGGTTGGCGCTTGCTCCTCGGTCTTTCAGTCCTTCTTGACCGTTCTAGGCCCTTTGGTATCACTTTTTTATTGGGGAGAACGGTGATGAAACAATGGGAGAGATACATGTGGGGGGTGGTGTAGAACTTGTAGATATGCAGTCACGGTGTTCTTCATTCCCTATAACGCTTATTCGTTATGTTGTTTTGTATTATTCTCCGCATTCAAGGGTTTTCCTTAATATTTCAGTCGTTCTTATTATCGTTAGTCATTGTACTTTTGCAATTATTCCTCTGATTCCAATTTCTGACATTCTTTTTTCGAAGTTTTTCGGAATTGTTCCTAGTGCTCCTTCTATTATCGGTACTATTTTGATTTTCTTTATCACCCTTTTAACTCTCTGGCTAGCTCTGTGTATTTGCTTCGTTTCTCCTTGTCTTTCATGCTCACCCTGTGGTCAGCTGGGACTGCAAAGTCTACGATTTGACATGATTTTTCTTTCTTGTTAATTATTATATCTGGTCTTCTTGCTTGGATGGGCTTGTCCGTCTGTATGTCCATGTCCCATAGGATTTTGTGGTTCTCGTTTTAGACTGCTGTTGCGGGTTTATGCTTGTACCATTTGTCTATACGCTCAAATGCAGTCGCTTGCACAATTCCCAGTGTACCAC
>NC_136512.1:82821982-82856982 GCF_053919585.1 Euprymna scolopes | reverse complement strand
ACACAGCGAAGACGTCAGGAAGCTTGTTGTAGCATGCCATACCAATGGGGAGGGCTATGATAAGATTTCAAAGAAGCTAAACCTTCCCAAATCCACTGTTAGAGCCATAATAAACAAGTTCAAATCGCAAGGTCACGTTATGAGTTTAGAGGGTAGAGGGGGAAAAAGGATTCTTTCCCCAAGAGATGAACGGAAAATTGTTCGACAAGTAAAACAAAACCCAAGGATCTCTGTTGGGGAGATTGTTGATGAACAGAGCACCTCTGGAGTGAATGTATCTCGACATACAGTTGGTAGAGTTTTGAAGAGAGCTGGTTTAAAAGCATGTCGTCCGAGAAAGACTCCCTTATTGAAGCCTATGAACCTGAAAGCAAGGCTAGCCTTTGCAAAACGTCATATTGATAAAGATGTTGCATTCTGGAAACGTGTTCTATGGACTGACGAAACGAAAATAGAGTTATTTGGCCATAATAAAGTGTCGTATATTTACAGAAAATCTGGCGAAGCTTTCCTGCCTAAGAACACCATACCCACAGTGAAGCACGGTGGAGGCAGTTTGATGTTTTGGGGATCCTTTGCTGCCTCTGGACCAGGGCGACTTGTTAAGGTCACAGGTAGCATAAAAAAGGAAGATTATGTTAAAATATTGGATGAAAACCTGAAAGACTCTGCTAAAGAGCTCTCACTTGGTCGTCGTTGGTGGTTCATGCAAGATAATGACCCAAAGCATTCGGCTAAACTGACTAAGAAATGGCTTGAGGACAATCATATTAATGTTTTGGAGTGGCCACCACAAAGCCCAGACCTTAATCCAATTGAAAATTTATGGAGAACATTAAAATTGAGGGTAATGCAAAGGAAGCCTAAGAATCTTATTCAATTGGAGGATTATTGTCAGGAAGAGTGGGCTAAAATTACTACTGAAGAGTGCAACAACTTGGTTGTAAACTATGAAAAGCGACTGAGGAAGGTAATCAAGGCCAAAGGCTATACAATTGATTATTAAATAAATCGTGCCAATAATTTTGAACAAGGGTTTTTTGCAATTATGTTTGTTGTCCCTTTGTTATTTATTTTTTCTAAAATCCGATTGCTGCATCGGAAAGGCCAGTTAAAAATACATAATATACTTTGTTATTTTCTTTAATTTAATCCCTTTTTTAGAATTTATTAGACAAAATTTAACTTTTATTTTACCGTGCCAATAAATATGATCATCACTATATATATATATATATATATATATATATATATATATATATATATATATATATATATATATATATATATATATATATATATATATACATATATATATATATATACATATATATATATATATATATATATATATATATATATATATATATATATATAGTGTCCCTCCAACGATTTCGATTAATAACAGGAAATATTATTGATGATGCTATGACTTGTGCATGAAATGTTTGGGGCAAGAGTTGTGCAAGCTCCAACCACATATCTCAGAAGTAAGAACTGTTCAATACCTGCAGCACGTGAAAGTTTCAGGACGACTGGAACAATGTTGAGATAAACACAGAGCGCCTGATATTCCCAAATGGTTTCCCATCTGGTACTGGCCAGGCTTATCGTTCCTTAAGGTCGGTGATCTGATGAGAATCGGTGTGTCAACGTAATTACGCCGTATCATATATTTTTTTTTTTTTTTTTTTTTTTTTTTTTTTTTTTTTATTACATTTTCACCCCAAACAAGGCAAATTGCCACTTTGGTGTAGGGGGCTACTATCAGGGGCAACAACTACTGGGGTACTATGTAGGGATTTGGGCAGCAAGGTGTCGGTTCACGTTACACTTGAACTTCTGCACGTCAGTACTGTTGGGGAAGCAGGGACCTGGAATGGAATTCCAGAGTCTTGCGGTTCTGGGGAAGAAACTATTGGAGTAAAAAGATCTTTTACATCTAGGGACCTCTACAGTGTGGGGGTGGGATCTAGTAGCCTGTCGGGTTTGTCGAGGGTGCTCGCGTCGTGGGGGCACAAGTGATTGCAGTTCATCAGAGCATTCACCACTAAAATACTTGTAGAACAGGCAGAGGGATGCAACATTTCGTCGATGGGACAGAGGCTGAAGCTTAGATGCCAGTTCAGGGCCTATCAGATTTGCGACTCTCTTTTGAACCTTGTCAAGGAGCGAGAGACTAGTAGCAGATGCACCAGCCCAGATGTGGCAGCAATACTCCATAACATGGGCGAATGGTGGCCTTATAGAGGTACAGGATACTTTCGGGTGTTAGTAGTTTTCTAGCACGGTAGAGAGAGCCCACCTTTCTTGCAGCGGCCCTGGCAATGCCTTCAATGTAATTGTTCCAACTCATGTTTCCTGTGAACGTTAGGCCAAGGAGTTTGAAAGATGGACTCTCAGAATAAAGAGTCGTTGGCCATTGCTATTGGTGGTAGAGAGGGTTTCTTGTAATTATTGAATGAAAACTAGTTTAGTCTTGGCAGCATTGAACGCGACCAACCACTTTTGTCCCCATTCCACTACAGATTGGAGGTCTTCCTCTAGTGTTTCTGCCATTTCTTTAGAAATGTGTTCATTCGTCTTCCTGTCGTGTCTGCCATAGAGTGTAGTGTCATCAGCATATATACCCATCTCAGAGGCAATGTTGTCGGGGAGGTCATTTATGAATATCAGGAACAATAGAGGTCCAAGGATAGAACCCTGGGGCACTCCCGCATTTATATCATATTGTTTAGATGTGCGACCGTCGAGGACTACCTGGATTTTTCTCTTATCTAAGAAGGATTTAATTATGTTAAGTATTCTACCAGTGATACCGTATGATCTGATTTTACTGAGGAGACCCTCATGCCATACCCTGTCAAAAGCCTTAGATATATCTAGAGCTACCGCTCTGCCTTCCCCCGCTTTGTCCAGTGATTGGTATATACGTTCAGAGATCACGGTGAGGATGTCTGCTGTGGAACGGGCTTGTCTAAATCCATATTGTTTGTCAGTCAGTAGTTTAGCATCTGTAAGATGATGGATTAGAGCGTGGTTAATTATGGTCTCAAATATTTTGGCAAAAAGTGGAAGGAGGCTAATGGGGCGATAATTTGATGGGTCTGTCCTTTCACCAGAATTCTTGAATACTGGTACAACAGAAGCAGTTTTCCAACAGCCCGGAAAGCAAGCTTCATTAAGACATTTGTTGTAGAGTTTGGAGAGAACTGGAGCTACTTCGGCTGAGCACTTTTTTAATAGCACAGCTGGGATAAGATCGGGTCCACATGCTTTTGAGGTGTCAAGGTTTTTTATGATAGCATGCACCTGAGCAGGGGTGGTTTTCAGATCGTCTAGTGTGGCGTCTGTCCGCATAGGAAAGTCAGGTAGGGGGTGGTTGGAAGGGTCCAGTGTGGAGTTTGAGGCAAACCGACTGGCAAGCATGTTAGCCTTGTCGGTTGCTGAGGAGACAACCTCGTGATTGTTGGTTAGTGGGGGAATTGTCGATTGCCCATTATTTACTACACTGTTGTAGATTTTCCAGAAGTCTCGAGTTCCTAGTTTTTGTGCTTCGATGCGCTTTTTAGTGGTTTCCGTAAATTCTCTCTTAGCTGTCGCTATTTCTTTCTTAACGTTATTTCTAGCTTCTATATACTTCAGTCTGTTTGAACTGGACTTATGTCGGTTAAACCTACGGTATGCATGCTGCTTTTGAGTAATGGCAGTTGCACAAGTCGACGTAAACCATTGGGCAGAGTGGGGCTTACTATAAAATTTCCGCATGGGAACATGCGCTTCGATTGCAGTTTTGAACCAGTCAGTGGTCTCGTTTGCACACTGTTCAGCAGGGAGAGAGAAAATATTTTTCCATGGAGCATCTCTAATTAGTTCCCTGATGGCTTCCCAGTCAGCCTTATTATAATATCTCGTTGTTTTGAGCACTGGCTATGTGTGTGTGTGTGTGTGTATGTGTGTGTGTGTGTGTGTGGAGGGTGTATGAATATAATTAGGTATATATATATATATATATATGTATGTATGTATATATATATATATATATATATATATATATATGTATATTATGTTCGAACATTATCAATTCACATAACGGTCATAGCAGCGGCCGAAAAACGTAACCATTAGAACCGCCGACTGACGTCTAGTCGGTCGATTGGTAAATGTTTCGTTTAGGTCCACCTCCACAATTTTCTTTAAAATGACGACATTTATAAGTTTTCGACTATGCTGAATACGAAAATCGCATTGAAATGTTGCAGAGATAAGTAGTTATCAAGATAGAAAAAAATGCATTATGCACGGTTATTTTGGCGGCCATTTTTGTTTTTTTTCCTTCGTGTAAAATTCTGATTGCTTAGGGCGCGCGCGCATGCGCGTAAAAAATGGCCGCCAAAATTACCGTGCATAATGCATTTTTTTTCTATCTTGATAACTACTTATCTCTGCAACATTTCAATGCGATTTTCGTATTCAGCATAGTCGAAAACCTTTAAATGTCGTCATTTTAAAGAAAATTGTGGAGGTGGACCTAAACGAAACATTTACCGGTCGATTTTTAATCCTAGCTTGGATGATTTGCTTGTCTAACTGCACTGATGAGCATGATACAACAAAACAATACTCTATGTGGATGACTGTATATATATATATATATATATATATATATATATATATATATATGTATTGTTTTTAAAACTATAATAATCCACTGACATGTGTTTCGTCGTCTACGACTCATCACAGTGGGTGAATCTAGCGAGACTCGAAATCGGGACTCCATGGAAAAAAGCCTAAACATCTAGCACTAGGCTATATCGCACGGCTGTTGGATATATCGCAATTTATGTAGAAACAAATGAATAACATCATCGGTATATATATATATATATATATATATATATATATATATATATATATATATATATATGTGTGTGTGTGTGTGTGTGTGCGTGTGGGTGTATGTGTATATGAATATAATTAGGTACATATATACATAATATATATATTATGTTTGAACATTATACATCACATAACGGTTATAGCAGCGGCCGAAAAACGTAACGGTTAGCCGCACTGATGCGCAGTGAAACAGCAAAACAGTATTGTATGTTGATGACTATATATATATATATATATATATATATATATATATATATATATATATATATATATATATATATATATAAGAGCATGTATGTGTGTATACATATATATATATATAACAGCATGTGTGTGTATGCATATATATATACATATACATGTATATATATCCCAACATATCCCTCGGGATATTCGACTACACCAGGTTTCGAGAGCATCCGGGCACTCCCAGGCTCATGAGTCTGCCATTGGCGATCACCTGTTGAGTATAAATAGGTGTGCTGATCAATATTCCGATGGGTGGTTTTCTGTTTTATACAGTGCTAGGTCGAACTATCATCTCAATATCATTGAGGCGTTAGTTATTAACAACTCTCGACCTAGCCTGTGTAGACAAAAGATTCTTAGACATCAGTTGGAGATATTCATTGATTTAAAACCACCTGAACAGTGAGATTTTTTTTTTTCTCCACTGCTCTTCCAACTGTAACCAAAATTCCCCTCTTCCCTCATTCGTTTTCTTAGTTTTTAATCTATCATTCTGACGTTTCCTCTTAGAGGGTCAGACGATAAGGCCTTAGGGAAAATTTTAATTTCACCTGCCCATTTCTTGTTTTTTTTTGGTATTTAAATTAAATTATGTTTCCTCTGAAATTTCTCCTTCCATTCTGCTGTACCAAAAATTTACTTATATATATATATATATATATATATATATATATATATATATATATATATATATATATATATATATATATATATATATGATGAAAATACTGGAAATAGTATTCCGACAAAATAGAGAAATAAAAAGGAACAAACTATATTATGTGTTTATCAACGTTTCGTATTTATTTGAGACTTCCTCTGGATGAATGAGATTAAGAAATAAAAAATAGTACGAGATATTTGAAAATGATTCACGTGCAAAGTGTGACGCTGTTCTATTTTAGAAAAAAGTGGAAAAAGACGTTGGAAATTCAAAAAGGAGGGGGGCTGCTCTGTTAAAGAAAGGGTAATTTTAGTGGCGTCATATAGTCGTTAATGTAATAAATAAATAAAGAAAGATATGAACGCAGTTTATATTCTTACTAAAAGGAAATATATCTGTTGAAATTAAAATAAAGGTTTGTAACAGAAATGAAATGAGTGTTTTTTATTTGTTATGTAATTTATTGATTGAGATTATATGTATTAATTATTATAGGGTTTTTTTGAATGGTGTGAGAGGGTTAACCTGTTTCTACAGTTAAATAATGTTCTTTTAATAAAAGTTTACTTATTAATAGCGCTATGCTATAGAAACCTGCACGTTGTTTAATTGTGTTTGAATTTGCGATAAGCACAGATTAAAGAAATCTCCGGCGCAGTTTATTTGAAATAAATTAAACTACTTTTGCTTGTTTAAAGTCAAAGGCGTGATTATGCTGCAATGAATGAGAGGATAATGTACTTAGAGAATTGCTATTTTTTATATCTCTTTTATGTTCACTGAGCTTTTTTTCTAATTTACGCTGGGTTTCACCAACATATTTATCATGGCACTTTTGGCAAGGAATAGTCTATATACCTCCATTGGAAACTGGCTGTGTTGGAGATGTTTCGTAGTTTTTAATATTTGTCTTATGGTTAGTGATGTGGTTTGTACGATAGGAATTTCTAGTTTGTTTAGTGTGTTACAGATTATTGTATTATTGGTGTGTGTAGGTAAAATAAGATGTCTGTTTATGAGAGAAAGGTCTGGTGTGTATGATTTTTTTTATTATTTATCATGGAAAATATTTGTGTCGCTTTTCTCTTAGCATTCAATATGAAATATGTCGGATATTGCAAGGTTTTCAAAATGTTTGTGAGGTATTTGAATTCTTCGTCCAGATATTCAAGACTGCAAATTCTGAAAGCGCGTAAGAAGAAACCAATTATCATTCCTGTTTTTATTTTATTATAATGGTGTGAATAGAAATGTATGCAATCATTTTTGTGTGTAGTTTTGCGGTGAACTTTGAAGGATAGTTTATTATTGGATTTTATAATAAGTATGTCTAGAAAAGGTAATGAGTTATTGTTTTCTGTTTCATAGGTAAACTTTATGGAAGGTTCGACTGAGTCTAAGTTGTCTCGAATGATATTTATGCGCATGTTTACAGCAAGAAAAATTAAAATGTCGTCAATGTATCTAAAATACTCTGTGTTTGGAGGTAATCTGAATTTGAAAGGACCAGATTCAAGAATTCTAAGAAAAGGTAAGCTAATACTCCACTGAGAGGATTACCCATAGGAAGACCAACATTTTGTTTATAGAAATTGTTATTGAAATGAAAATAAGTCATGTTAGTTATAAGTCTAATGATTTTTATAAGAGTGTCGGGAGGAAAAGATAAGCTAATGTTAGATTTTTTAAAGTGTTTAAAGAGTAAATTAAAGCCCCCTCATCCTTTTTGAATTTTCAACGTCTTTTTCCATTTTTTCTAAAATAGAACAACGTCACACTTTGTACTTGAAACATTTTCAAATATTTCGTACTGGTGTTTTTTGTTTCTTAATCTCATTCATCCAGAGGAAGTCTCGAAATAAAGACGAAACGTTGATGGACACATAATACGGTTTGTTCCTTTTTATTTCCCTACACACACACGCACGCATATATATATATATATATATATATATATATATATATATATATATATATATTCAGCTTTGAGATGTTCAAAATCTGGATTAATTAATACAATGGGGTTATTAGATAGTGCTCAATGACAAGAGTAACATAATTTCAATTATCTATTCGAAGGTAAACAGCTACATAGGGTGCTACAAACAGTCATCTGTTTCAGTCAATAATACTTCGCCAGGCGACCCTGAAAGGTTCAAGGTCGCCTGACGATGTCTCATTGACTGAAACAGATGCCTGGTTGTAGCGACCATATGTAAATGTTCAGTCTCGAAGAAATAATTTAATACACACACATATATATATATATGTATATATATTAATATATATATGTATATATATTAATATATATATATAACTACTTAATTTACTCACATAAAATTAATATACGAAAGTATAGATTTATGCGTAAACTTTAAGTATTTACTTCAAAAGTGCTCAATACGTAGGTAGAGCTAGTTAGTAAGTTATAAAATGTATATGGCGATTATGCTACACTGAATATTCCGCGTTTCATCCACTCTAGGATTCGTCAGGCTTATGCGCGAATTCTGTGGTTGTTTGTCGTTTTTATATGCGCATCTTCTATTGAGATTTTAGTTAGCCAATCAATTTTCTAGTATCCACCGCGCCCTTCCTATCAGCCAAGGTAGGTACGTTCATATGTTTATAGAACGTCATGTACATCGTATTTCTTTATTTTTATCAATGTGAGTTTATTTAAGCAAGTTCGGGCGGCTATGATTCTTTCTCATTTTTCGTGGCCTTTTGCCAATCGCATAATAAAATTGTACAAAACCGGTTGGGGATGCGAGTAAGGGTGTAGAGATCGAATCCGATAACATCAAATGTCCCGGCGGCGTTGTTGACAAGACGCAATTCCATACGGTTTTATGTGTTTGATGAAGAATATTAACATCGTACAGTCTTTGAGGACTGCAGGCAAAAAAAAAAAAAAAAAAAATAAATAAAAATAAATAAATAAAAAAATATATAAAAAATAAATAAATAAATAAATAAAATTAAACGTTTTTTTTTTCTCTCTCTCTCTCTCTCTCTTCCCCTTTTACAGTAACCCAGGTTCGCCGTTAACCCAACGAACATTCTTATATATATTTTTCGTTTTCTTTATTTTTCTGCTTTAGTTTTCGGTTTATCTATTTTTTTTTTCGTGGATGGTCTTATATCTCCTAGGGGCGGGGGGAAAAAAGAAATAAAATTTAGTCATCTTGGTTTTTGATTATTTACAGAGAAAGAGCAAAATCTTCAGGCTTATAGAAAAAGAGAGGGTTATACTTCAACTAAAACTTTGAGGATTATATTAAAATAAACATATATATATATGTGTATTTGTATGCATATTTGTATATATATGTGTGTGTATGCGTGAGTATATATATATATATATGCATATATATATATATATATATATATATATATATATATATATATATATATATATATATATATATATATAATTTTGGCAAAGTGACGCATCTTTGCTGGATATATTGATTGATGTATATATTAAAAGGTTTCTTAAAAGACGAACGCTCCCAAAGGATAATTAAAATACATACGCATACATATACACATACACACATACCAACATACATATTCACATACGTACATACACGCATACATATACACATACACACATACACGCATACATATACACATATACACATACACGCATACACATGCATATGCACATAGACAAATACACATAATATACACATACATAGATACACATACATATATATGTACACAGATACATATACACACACATACATATACACATACACACATACATATACACATACAGACATCTATCCATATTACATTTCTCTTAGTCTGTCTCTCCGTTTTCTGTCCTTCTGTTTGACTTATACTCAGAAACTACTTAACCGATCTGTTAGAAATTTTATACGGCCCTTTGTAGTGCTAAGGTGCAACGAACATTGTATTATAGTATGCGTAAAATATTCAAGCATCAATTTGGCTATGATACAAAGAAACACATTTAAAGAGAATATTTCTCGCTTAAAATAGTAAATCCGGGAGGATTCCCCATCCTAATAAAAAAGAAAATGAAAGTAAAATTCGAAACAAAAGTAGATAGATGACAGTATATTAATTTACAAAGAATTATGTACGTACATATATAGTTGACCCAGCGTGTGCTTTTCAGAGGTGCTTAATTTTATTTTAATACATTACTTTGCGACTGTCTTCATACAATATGGGGCTGCTGAGTTTTAACATGTACTTACTGATCCTTTATCTAGAGTTGAAGACAACAAACTTTTCTCTTTATTGGCCTGATTATTGAAAGAATGGCAAGCGTAGGCCACATAATAATCCACTCTTATATTGGCTAGACGGACTAAAAACTATGGAGAAAAATATTTAACACTAAATTAAGCATTCTAGGTTAATCAATGCACAAAAACAAAAATAGTCAACGTCTTTATTTACTGACAAATTATCAAAGTAGGCAACATCATCTATACTCTGGAAAAATGATTTCCATTTCCAGTAGAGCAGATTTAGTTTTTCAAAATAATTGAGAACGAGTCATTATCCAATCTCGCATCCTCTTTACCGTCTATCAAGACGCGTCATTACAGAAGCCACACTATTCTTTCTCTACGCACGATCTTGCAATTCTGGCATGTTCCCCATCATGTGTCTACTGATGGTAGATCTCCATATAGTTGCTGGTTGACTATATGGCCATTTCAAGATATTTTACGAGCTAAATACAGTTGTTTGCCTGTCTCAGCACCATATAGTCAAGTCCATGTGTTAACACTTAACAGTTAAGTCTATGTCTCTACACCAATAGTTGAGTCCATGTCTCAACACCATAAAATTGAGTCTATGTCTACACGCCATAAAATGAAGTCCATGTCTAAACACCAATAAATCGAGTACATGTCTCTGCACCATATATTCAGGTGTATCTCTCTGCAACATGCATTCCAATTAATGTCTCTGTAACATACAGCATAATTATCCTGTATCATACAGTCGAGACAATGTCTCAACACAATACTGTCTAGTCTATTTCTCTGCATGCTAAAGTCAATGCCATGTCTAAACACCACCCGATCAAGTCTTAACACCATACTATCAGGTGAATCTTTTATTATTAGAAATATAAGTTTATGCCTCTGCACCATAGAGTCTAGTCCATGACTCAACACCATACATTTGAATCTATGTCTCAACACCATAAATTTGAGTACATATCTCAATGATATAAATTTGAGTCCATGACTCAACACCATAAATTTGAGTCCGTCTCAACACCATAATTTTGAGTCTATGTCTCAACACTATAAATTTGAGTCTATGTCTCAACACTATAAATTTGAGTCTATGTCTCAACACTATAAATTTGAGTCTATGTCTCAACACTATAAATTTAAGTCTATGTCTCAACACTATAAATTTAAGTCTATGTCTCAACACTATAAATTTAAGTCTATGTCTCAACACTATAAATTTAAGTCTATGTCTCAACACAATAAATTTAAGTCTATGTCTCAACACTATAAATTTAAGTCTATGTCTCAACACTATAAATTTAAGTCTATGTCTCAACACTATAAATTTAAGTCTATGTCTCAACACAATAAATTTAAGTCTATGTCTCAACACCATAAATTTGAGTCTATGTCTCAACACAATAAATTTGAGTTTATGTCTCAACACCATAAATTTGAGTCTATGTCTCAACACTATAAATTTAAGTCTTTGTCTGAACACTATAAATTTAAGTCTATGTCTCAACACTATAAATTTTAGTCTATGTCTCAACACTATAAATTTAAGTCTATGTCTCAACACTATAAATTTAAGTCTATGTCTCAACACAATAAATTTAAGTCTATGTCTCAACACTATAAATTTAAGTCTATGTCTCAACACTATAAATTTAAGTCTATGTCTCAACACTATAAATTTAAGTCTATGTCTCAACACTATAAATTCAAGTCTATGTCTCAACACAATAAATTTAAGTCTATGTCCCAACACCATAAATTTGAGTCTATGTCTCAACACCATAAATTTAAGTCTATGTCTCAACACCATAAATTTGAGTCTATGTCTCAAAACAATAAATTTAAGTCTATGTCTCAACACCATAAATTTGAGTCTATGTCTCAACACCATAAATTTAAGTCTATGTCTCAACACCATAAATTTGAGTCTATGTCTCAACACCATAAATTTAAGTCTATGTCTCAACACCATAAATTTGAGTCTATGTCTCAACACAATAAATTTAAGTCTATGTCTCAACACAATAAATTTAAGTCTATGTCTCAACACCATAAATTTAAGTCTATGTCTCAACACAATAAATTTAAGTCTATGTCTCAACACCATAAATTTAAGTCTATGTCTCAACACCATAAATTTAAGTCTATGTCTCAACACCATAAATTTGAGTCTATGTCTCAACACCATAAATTTAAGTCTATGTCTCAACACTATAAATTTAAGTCTATGTCTCAACACCATAAATTTGAGTCTATGTCTCAACACCATAAATTTGAGTCTATGTCTCAACACTATAAATTTGAGTCTATGTGTCAACACAATAAATTTGAGTCTATGTCTCAACACCATAAATTTGAGTCTATGTCTCAACACCATAAATTTGAGTCTATGTCTCAACACTATAAATTTAAGTCTATGTCTCAACACCATAAATTTGAGTCTATGTCTCAACACCATAAATTTAAGTCTATGTCTCAACACAATAAATTTGAGTCTATATCTACACACCATACATTTGAGTCTATGTGTCAACACCACAAATTTGAGTCCATGTTTCAACACTATAAATTTGAGTCCATATGTCAACACCATAAATTTGAGCCCGTCTCAACACCATACATTTGAGTCTATGTGTCAACATCATAAATTAGAGTCTATGTCTCAACACTATAAATTTGAGTCTATGTCTCAACACCATAAATTTGAGTCTATGCCTCAAGACCATAAATTTCAGTCTATGTCTAAACACCATAAATTTGAGTCTATGTGTCATCACAATAAATTTGAGTCTATTTCTCAACACCATAAGTTTGAGTCCCAACACCATAAATTTGAGTCCATGTCTAAACACCATAAATTTGAGTCTATGTCTCAACACCATAAATTTGAGTCTATGTCTGAACACCATAAATTTGAGTCTGTGTCAACACCGTAAATTTGAGTCCATGTCTAAACACCATAAATTTGAGTCTATGTCTCAACACCATAAATTTGAGTCTATGTGTCATCACAATAAATTTGAGTCTATTTCTCAACACCATAAATTTTAGTCCATGTTTAAACACCATAAATTTGAGTCTATGTCTCAACACCATAAATTTGAGTTTATGTCTCAACACCATAAATTTGAGTCTACGTGTCATCACAATAAAATTGAGTCTATTTCTCAACACCATAAATTTGAGTCCCAACACCATAAATTTGAGTCCACGTTTAAACACCATAAATTTGAGTCTATGTTTAAACACTATAAATTTGAGTCTATGTTTAAACACCATAAATTTGAGTCTATGTCTCAACACCATAAATTTGAGTCTATGTCTCAACACTATAAATTTAAGTCTATGTCTCAACACCATAAATTTTAGTGCATGTCTCAACACTATAAATTTGAGTCTATGTCTCAACACCATAAATTTAAGTGCATGTCTCAACACTATAAATTTGAGTCTATGTCTCAACACCATAAATTTAAGTGCATGTCTCAACACTATAAATTTGAGTCTATGTCTCAACACTATAAATTTGAGTCTATGTCTCAACACCATAAATTTAAGTCTATGTCTCAACACCATAGATTTGAGTCTATGTGTCATCACAATAAATTTGAGTCTATGTCTCAACACCATAGATTTGAGTCTATGTGTCATCACAATAAATTTGAGTCTATGTCTCAACACCATAAATTTAAGTGCATGTCTCAACACCATAAATTTGAGTCTATGTCTCAACACTATAAATTGTAGTCTATGTGTCAACATCATAAATTTTAGTGCATGTCTCAACACCATAAATTTGAGTCTATGTCTCAACACTATAAATTGTAGTCTATGTGTCAACATCATAAATTTGAGTCTATGTCTCAACATCATAAATTTGAGTCCATGTCTCAACACTATAAATTTGAGTCCATGTTTCAACACCATACTATCATGTTCATTTTTAAACACCGTACATTTTGAGTCTATGTCTGTACCATAAAGGCGAGTCTCTATCTAAATATCACACATTTGAGTCAATGTCTCAACAGATGAAAGCCGAGTCCATATCTCAACACGATATATTCGACTCCATGACTCAACACCATACAGTTGAGCAAATATCTCAACACAATACATTCGAGTCTATATCTTTGCAGAATTTGTCTGAACACGATACTGTAGCTTAGAAAATATAAAGATAAAAATAAAAATAAATGAAAACAAGCAAAGAAACAAAAATTTGAAGAAATAAAATAATAATAATAATAAAAAAACTGAGCAAAAAGTAAAACATAAAACCCACATTTAATTAAGACGAAAACTAAATGAAACATTAAAAAAACATTAAAAAAACATTAAACATTTGTAGACACATAAATTAGTATTTTGTAGTTTATATGAAAATTCAATTATATTTTATTTTTCCTAACTCAAATTATCTAACAATAAAAATTCTTCCAAATTGGACGATATTCTCTTTTTCCACTAATTAAAATAGCTTTAATGAGGGTTGCAAGTGTTGCTCCATTTTCTGCTGCTGATGCTAAGTTTATTATTTCGTTTCAAATAATCTGTTGTTTGTTGTGAATGTTTTTAATTAATGTTTCGCAAGAAAAGAAAAAAATAGAAAATTGTTGAGCTGAGATATTTCGGTTAGAAACAGATAAAAATCATCCGTAACTATTTTTATCTTTCAGTTCAGTTATTTCTTTTTTATTTATTTATTATATTTCAAGTTGTTTTTTGTTTTTAGTCACTTTTTTTGTCCTTTACGTTTCTTAATTTTTATCTTTTTCGATCTTTCTTTCTCCCTTATTTGTTCTACATTTTATCTCTTTTTTGAATTACTCTCTCTATCTCCCTCTTTCTCTTTCTCTCTCTCTCTTTCTCAATTATTCTGCATCTTTTTTCGTCACCTATTGTGTACTTTATTATCTTTATTTCCTTTTTTCTTTCTTTCATTTTTCTTTCTTTATTTATTCTTGTTTCTTTCTTTCTATCATTATTTTTCCTTGTCTCTTTCTTTTTTCTTTCTTTCTTTGTCTCATTCTTTTTTCTTCCTTCCTTTATTTCTTTCTTCCTTTTCGTCTCTCATTCATTTTTTATTCTTTCATTTTTCTTTCTTTCTTTCATTCTTTTTAATTCTTTCTTTCATTCTTTTTAATTCTTTCTTTCTTTCTTTTATTATTTTTCTTCCTTTCTTTATTCCTTTCTTTCATTCATTCATTTTTCATTCTTTCATTTTTCTTTCTTTCTTTCTTTCATTCTCTTTTCATTCTTTCTTTCATTCTTTTTCATTCTTTTTTTCATTTTTCTTTCTTTCTTTTTTTCTTCCTTACTTTCTTTCTTTCTTCCTTTCCGACTTTCATTCATTTTTTCATTCTTTCATATTTCTTTCTTTCAATTTTTTAAAATTGATTCTTTCATTCTTTTTCATTCGTTCTTTCATTTCTTTCGTTCTTTTTTCTTTTTCTTTCTTTCTTTATTCCTTTCTTTCCTTCATTCATTTTTTATTCTTTCATTTTTCTTTCTTTCTTTCATTCTCTTTTCATCTTTCTTTCATTTCTTTCATTCTTTCTTTCATTTTTTTCTTTCTTTCATTCTTTTTTCTTCCCTCCTTTGTTTCTTTCTTCCTTTCCGACTTTCATTCATTTTTATCATTCTTTCATTTTTCTTTCTTTCTTTCATTCTTTTTTCTTCCTTCCTTTCCGACTTTATTCATTTTTTTCATTCTTTCATTTTTCTTTCTTTCTTTCATTCTTTTTCAGTCTTTCTTACATTTTTCTTTCTTTCTTTCTTTTTTCCTTTTTCTTTCTCCCTTTCCTTCTTTTTCATTCTTTGTTTCATTTTTCTTTCTTTCTTTTTTCTTCCTTCCTTTCTTTCTTTCTCCCTTTCTTTCATTCATTGTTTTTCATTCTTTCTTTTTTCTTTCTTTCATTCTTTCTTTCTAGTTATTCCATTCTTTCTCTTTATCTCGTTGTTTCGCGCTCTTTACCTCTCGGTCATAATCTATGTTTCTTAATCTCCGGTTCTATTTTTTATTATCTGTTTCTCGAACTTTGTGCTACCCTCTCTCTCTTTTTCTCACTACCCCCTTTCTTTCTGTCTTTCTTTTTCTTTTTTTCCCGTTTCGTTATACCGCTTTCTACCATACCAGCTTTCTGTAGAGAGTTGAACGTAAAAATTACCGCTATAGAAAAGACGACATGATTCCATTTCTGTTTGATAGAAAAGCGGTTTTATTTGTTTCAAACCATCTACTAGTTGACCAATAGTGTACAAATCCCAAGAGCGACAGAAGCATACTGTCATATTTTCAACGGGCGTGATCGGAGATGCACTGCTGTACAACTAATGCTTTCCATCGATCCAAGTTATGAAAACAGAACCATTGCCAGCATCCTCAAAATGTATCGCTGCATTGCCATGAATAACAGGGACAATCCCAGGGTAATGAAAACAAATTTTCCGGCTTTGGTTATGGTCTTTTGTGTAGTCTCAGGTGAGAACCACCTCATGCCACCTCATATCTTTGAAGTCGGCTTGAAAAGTGAACCTGGATGCGCTGAAGAGTGTTTTGACTGGTGCAATCAGGTGACCGCTGGCAGGCCCTGAGTAGCATGATTAGGCATCGGCTGACAAGTCCAAAAAGGCTTGGTTTCTGAATGAGTGCTGCGAATTTATACCCTTCTCTCACCGGCTCCCTCTCCTCTCCCAACCGGAACCCGCTGGACTACTTCCTTTGGTCATCCGTCAGGAACATAACCAACATAACCTCCCACAACACCAAACTCAGCCTAATCGCCGCCATTCTTTGAGTATATGGTGCTTGTAGAAAATACATGCTCCCAGTTCCGGATTCATATCAAGGCGGTGATTGAGGTTGAAGGCGGCTATACTGAATAGATGTCAGTTCTACCAGATTATCAGGGAAACTAAAACAAGTTTTAAAATAAAGCTGTAGTGTTGTTTTCATAAGGGCGACAAATTCATCGTTATACCCTGCATTTTTATTTACTTTTCTCTCTCTTATGTTCATCTCTCCTCGTCTCTTTTTATTCCTCGTTCTCGCTTTCTCCTTTTTACACAGATACTCTTTTTTTATTTTTATCATAGAACTGTTTCTTTCCTCATTTCTTTCTCTTTTTTCTATCCTGCCATTTCTTTTGTCCTCAATTTCTCTTTCTCTACATTTTATTTTATACTTCTCCCCTCTCTCCATTTGTTTTATTATGTTCTACCTTGTTCTCTTTTTCTTTGGTAATTTTTCTACCTTGTTTTTTTTATATCTTTCGGTAATTTTCTACCTTTTTTTTTTTTTTTTTTGCTAATTTTCTACCTTATTCTCTTTTTTTTTCTAATTTTCTACCTTGTTCTCTTTTTTTTCTAATTTATACCCTGTTCTCTTTTTTTTCTAATTTTTACCCTGTTCTCTTTTTTTTCTAATGTCCTCCCTTGTTCTCTTTTTTTTTGCTAATTTTCTACCTTATTCTCTTTTTTTTCTAATTTTCTACCTTGTTCTCTTTTTTTTCTAATTTATACCCTGTTCTCTTTTTTTCTAATTTTTACCCTGTTCTCTTTTTTTTCTAATGTTCTCCCTTGTTCTCTTTTTTTTTATAATTTTCTACCTTATTCTCTTTTTTTTCTAATTTTATACCTTGTTCTCTTTTTTTCTAATTTTATACCTTGTTCTTTTTTTTCTAATTTTATACCTTGTTCTCTTTTTTGCTAATTCTCTACCTCTTTGTCCTTTTTTTGCTGTTCAATTAGTTTCTGTAAATTTTCTCTCTCCGATATTTTTTGTTCTTTATATATCTCTTTCTGTCTTTCTTTCTTTTTTCTCCTGAATCCTCTCTCTTTTTTCTGCCTTATTGTATCGTTTTTTAAATTTCTTTTTCTTTTTATCTTTCTACTCTTATCGTTCTTATTTCATATTTGTTCTTTCTCTCTTCTCTATACCTTTTTTCTTGCGTCTTTTCTCTCAGTGTGTCTTTCTCCCGTTCTCATTCTTTCTTTCGTTACACCCTTCTTTTCTCATTCTCTGTTTTCCCGCCATTTTTCCTTTCTTTCATCCATTTCATTTCTTTTCATCTTTATTTCTCCCTCTCTGCTCATCGTTCTTTATTTTAACCCACAGTTTTCCTCTTTGTTTTCTCTACAACATCTAGTTCATTTATTGGAATTTCCCCACTGATATGTGGTTACAAAGATATTGTAACACTGGCAATAAGAAAGGTACAAAGCAAAGATGAATATATATATATATATATATATGCATATATATATATATATATATATATATATATATATATATATATATATATATATATAACTTGTATTTGTAAGACGGAAAAAGAGAAAAGAAACCAGGAAATTGTTTGCAAATAATCGGTATTTGCAGGAACATATCTCTGAAGACAGGTCTTTATACGTGTGACCACATTTCTTGTTATTTTAGTATGTTTTATAGAGATAGCGAACCTTTTCTTCTCTGCCAACTTTGTAATTTGGTGGTGGGGGAAACGAAGCACAATTATATTGCCTTTAAAAGTGCTGTAGAGGCTTCCTGAGATTACCAAACTTCTTTCTAGGCAGAGGTACTGGGAGCAGTATCTGTTTTGTAGTCACAAGATAATCTTCCAGGCATTATCTCTTCCGATTTAGTTTAGGCGGGGGTGAGGGAATAGTGTTCATTTTTTTCTTTCTCATAATGCAAGTCTATTAAGCATTCTATTTTATTTCGTTGTTTAGTAACATAACTTTTAAATAATAAATAACGTGCTTCTGCAGTATAGTACCCATATAAAAAACAAACAAACTCTTAGCCATGACGTACAGAATAGTAAGCACAACAGAAAATTACATAAAATAATCGAGGAGATTCATTTTTATTTAAGAAATAAGGTACTTGTACAGTAATTTACCCACGAAATTACGTACTTGCTCTCTTGGTGGATCACATTAAAAAAAAGAGGTTCGTGCTTAAAGGTAGCTTGTGATTTTTATCTTTGCATCTATGAGATAGCGTGTGTGTTATTTTCTGTCTCACGCTTACATCCGAGTGGTTTAATTGTTATGTACTTCCATTTCTTGTAATAAATAATTTTATCAAGAATTCTCCATTAGTTTTGGTTTCGGTTTCGATTACAGCTGATGGTACTGAAGTCAGTTAATGTTTTTATAAATAATTTTACTTAGAATTATTCATAATTTTGGTTTCGGTTTCGATTTACTGATGCCACTTAAGTCATTAAATTTTTTCCCCATAAGTTTTGGTTTCGGTTTGGATTATAGCACTCCAATAGTCCATTTTCTTAAAGATAATTCTTCATAAGTCTTGGTTTCGGTTTCGATATTAGCTGATGGCACCTTAGTAATCGATTTTCTTTATTAAATTATTTATCAAGAATTCTTCATAAGTTTTTGTTTCGATTTAGATCATAGCTGAAAAAGCTGAAGTTATAGTGAAAAAGCAGTAGTATATACATACTAGCATTTCAGCCCGGGTGTTTGGATGTGTATGTTAAGCAAAAAAAAAAAGTGGTAGTAGGAAGGCAGACTCGAACCCGTACCGCAAAGGAGGAAAAGAACGGATTAAAACCTAACGTTTATGCTGTTACGACCACCGCCTAACCGGAAGCGACATTTTTTAAATTTAAGGCTAAACAATCTAAAGGAAAGGATAACTTTCAAAAATATCGGCGAAAAAAGTGACATCCCCTGTAGAAAAGTGTCTAGTTGAAGGGGAAGATATTAATGTTTTTAGCCAATTTTTCGATATTTGTCGTATGAGAAGTCGAACTTAAAAACAATACTGATCTTGGTAAAATCCGTCACTTCTATTGAAAGTTTAAGGCAGCCATGCAAATATACATACATACGTACATTTATATATTGGTAACTAAAGATTTTCGACCTGAATACAATTTATGTAAATTTTCAAATATTTAGACCGGAAATTGTCTGAGTAATTTGGAAGAGACCGAATAGGTCAATTTCTTTTTTTAAACTTTGACCCCTATTATAACCCCTTACAGTTTATTGTTGCCCGGGTGTTTGGAGGTATATGCTGAGCAAAAACAACAAAAAAGGGTTAATTTTTTTAGCTTTGACCCCTATTATTACCCCTTAAAATTTATTGTTTTGGGCTAAAATCAAGTTATTAAGTTAGATCCATGTCCAAGTAACCTATATATAAAATTTCAAGTGCGTAGACCCAAAATTGTCGGAGGAGTTTGGTAAAGTTCTGAAAGGTCAAATCGTTGAACTTTGACCCCTTAATAGCAAAATTTCTGGTCAAAAACCGATCATATCGATGTTTCCAAATCTCAGTACCATGTATATCAAATTTTGAGTTTGTAGACTAAAAATTGACAGAGTTATTGCGTAGGGAAATGTACACAGACACACACACAGACACACACAGACACGTTCATTTTATATATATATATATATATATATATGGGATCCAGTGCCGATTCAAGAGGATGGGCCTAAGTCATATCGACATATTTTTTATTTTTGAAATCGCAACGTTATAACATAAAAATCGATAGAACATTAACTTAATAATGTATACACAAAGTCTGCAAGTATTTAAATATCATATTTAAGCGTACTTTACGACCGATCTTTGCCGGGCATGCGTACTAGCTTAGATAAATACTTTTGCAGTTTTAACAAAAACGATACACTAATATCAGAGCATTTCCATTTTAACTGAACATCTACAGAATGTCAACATCAATATATTACATATGAATGAGTCCCCTGCGGAATTTCCACAGGCCCCGGTAGTTATATAATAATTCTAATATTTTCTATATTTTCTGCTCCCCCCCCCCCTAATTTTTTCCTTCTATTTTTCTTTCACGCTTTCTCTTTTCTTTCGTTTTCTTTCTGAAGCTCATTTTCTCCTTTTCTCTCTAAACACTTTCTTTTTCACTCTATGCTTCTGCGCTCACACTCTACCGTACGTGTCTAAACAAAATGAATAAAAGATCATTAAAATTAGAGACGGTTGCTCTTAAAATTACTCTAGCGCTAACATAATGGCGGCCATAATGAAATAATGTAGAGCCGCGGTTTCTTCTCGTTCTTGTTAGCCATTTTTTTTTTCTCATAAGTTTAGTTTTTTAATATCTTATACTTTCTTTCTCGTTTTGAACGAATTAAAAAAATGTATTTCTTTCGTCCTGATTAACACTAATCTTGATAATTTTGACATCCCATAATATCGGGCGAGGACTGATGGTGTTGAATAACGAAATTGTTAACTTGTGGGGGCAGAAAGTGCGTTTCAAGAGTGATGGGGGAGGCGATAAAGGGAGGGAGGTTTGGGGATGAAGAAGAAAGTATGTGAGAAAACTGTAGAATAAAAAAGAAGAGAACGTACAAAGAGAGGGAAAAGGGATGAATCATAAAAAGAAAGATACGAAGAGGAAAAAGAAAGAGAGTGAAAACTTTGTGAATATTAAAGAGAACGAAAAAAGGAGGAAGAAGAAGGACAGGAAAAGAGACGAGAAAGGATAGAAAGAAGAAGTAGGCAGAATGAAGATATTTAAACAGAGCGTGAAAAGAAGATGCAAAGAAGTAAAAGGGAAAAGTAGAAGGAGAAATAAGGATTAAAAAACAGTAAAAAAGGAAAATCAAATCGGATTAGAAGAAATAGAAAGAGAACGAAAAGAAGATATAAAGAAGAACAAAATAGTAGAAGAAAAAGAAGAAGAATTAAACGAATAAAATAAAAATAATGAATTTATAGAAAAAATAAGAATCCATAATAGTATTAGTATTAATAATACAAACACTATTAATAGTAATGTTTGAATATATATATATATATATATATATATATATATATATATATATATATATATATATATATATATATATAAAAGTGAACGTGTCTGTCTGTCTGTCTGTGTACATTTCCCTACGCAATAACTCTGTCAATTTTTAGTCTATAGACTCGAAATTTGAAATACCGGGTACTGAGATTTGGGAAAATCGATGTGACGGGTGTCAGCCAGAAATTTGGCTGTTAAGGGGTCAAATTTCAACGATTTGACCTTTAAGAACTCTACCAAACTCCTCCGACAATTTTGGGTCTAGACACTTGAAATTTTAGATATAGGTTCCTTGAACCTGGATCTAATTTAATAATGTGATTTGAGCCCGAAACTATAAATTTTAAGGGGTCATAATAGGGGTCAAATTAAAAAAAAATGTACTCTTTTTTTTTTTTTGCTCAGCATACACCTCCAAACACCCGGGCAACGCCGGGCTGAAATGCTAGTATGTAATAAAAATATATATGTCGATTAAGCTACACTGAATATTCCGCGTTTCATCCACTCTAGGACTCTTCGGGCTTATGCGCATAAGCCTGAAGAGTCATAGAGTAGATGAAACGCAGAATATTCAGTGTAGCTTAATCGACATATATATTTTATAACTTACTAACTATATCTACCTACGTATTGAGCACTTTTGAAGTAAATACTTAAAGTTTACGCATAAATCTATACTTTCGTATATTAATTTTATGTGAGTAAATTAAGTAGTTATATATTTATATATATATATAAATAAATAAATATATATATATATATATATATATATATATATATATATAATGACAATTATATAGGCTGTTTCATCTAATGCCATAAGAAAAAAATTCTTAGCTCGACAATACTTGTAATTTGCTAATATAATTCTTTCCTCTGAAGAGAATAATAGCATTCTTTGAAACTCCGTGGAGTAAGGATTTTTGGAAAATTGTTTTTGGAGTATTCTATCGAGCAATAAATTTCCTTGTAAATTTTTTAATTTAGAGACTTGATTTCTTTTCCTTATACATACATATATATATATATATATATATATATATATATATATATATATGCTCCAATAAAACTTGTTGAGCTTTATATTATTCTGATACATCTCCCCTCTTATAGAATTGAACTCACTCTCTTCTTCTAACTCCCTAAGTTCTCTCTCTCTCTCTCTCTCTCTCTCTCTCTCTCTCTATCTCTCTTATATATATCTTATATATAATAAAATATAAATAATAAAAGAGCTATTAGATTACACTCATGCCTGTATACCAAATGAGACGGCTAAAAAGAGGGGGTCCCCACCTGAGTTATAATAGTTTCGTGTTAGTTAAAAGAATTACTCTAAAAATATACCTGCTCTATTGGTCGTTTTTAGTGCCACGCCTATAATCCAGGATCATAACCACGCCTATGACCTAAGCCCTCGACAAGGTTACCACCAAAATTTTCACGCACCGCGTGCATCGAGCAAGATTCGTTCATGAAGAGTAATCCGTGTCGATCCAGTTTAATCAGTCGAAATAAACGGGGGTATTTCATATCAGTGGGTGTCATCGATGATTCCGTCTTTCTTTAGTATTTTTCATGCATTTCGAACGAGGGCGGGTGTGGGAGGTTTAGGAAGTACCCTCTTCCGGATGCAGTTTCAGCGTGACGCGCTTCGGTAACGTGGCAGAGTCAAGGTTAAACTGTGCGACACAGCGCAAAGGTTACGATCGAATGAAATACCATCGTCCGGATGTTAACTCTGTGTCATTTCTATCAGCACAGCCATCTAACTAGTTCCTTTTTATTTATACATTTTTTTCTTTTTTTCTTTCTTTCTTCCGCGCATTTTGGTAAAATTATTGATTCTTCGTATTCTTTTTTCCATCTAAATATATATATACATATATAGTAATTTATAAAATATATATGGCGATTATTAATCGCCATATATATTTTATAAATTACTAACTAGCTCTACCTACGTATTCAGCACTTTTGAAGTAAATACTTAAAGTTTACGCATAAATCTATACTTTCGTATATTACATTTATGTGAGTAAATGAAGTAGTTATATATATATATAATTTACTAAACTATAACCAGTTTCAAGTATTGAGTAGACGGAAACGAATATTTGCAGGGGATGTTTATAGATAAAAATCTATGTAAACCCACAGTTTAGTGGCCTGGAAATAATGCGATGTAAAATAGTGTAAAAGCGATACGTATTGTTTAGACTTTTCGTTTTAGTTTATCTATAAAAGGCAACGTGTGTGTTAGTGTGTGTGCATTTTTTGTGTATGTCCGGAAAAAGCTTTTTTTTTCTAGATTATTGAATTATTTATTATTATTTATTTATTTACTTATTCATATATATAGTATTAGTTTTTATTTATTAACTAACTAGCAGGTTGCCCGGCGTTGACCGGTCGTAGAATACGCATAAATATTATATATATATTTTTGTATACAGATTTGTTATTTATTATTATAGAGCCAATTCCCTACTGATTATTATCCAATATATAGTAGAACCTCGGGATATGACATTAAAAATTAGTAACAAAATAAACTACATAATAATATAATATATAATACACATGTATATAATCAAATAACATTATAAATAACACCGTAAGGTGGGGCAAATACTGTAACCAGGGTCCGGAAAAACATTGTATTCCACATCATAACCTGAAAAAAAAAGTACCCTAGTTCCACTATCACCCGGGTTCTAATTTGTGTAATGATTTCAAATGTTATAAAAAAATATGATTAGGGTACCATACATCAGAGTCGAAACCAGGTGGTTTACAGCTCCAAACTTAACACGTATTTATCTCTTCAGCGTCGTTACCGTCTGAACTACCGAGAGATTGATACGAAAAGTTTAAAATTAAGCGACTTTGAGCCATGAATGTTCAATTTTGACCACGCATACAAGTAACAGCAAGGGTATGTTTTATTTGACTCATCCTTCCGAATTCAAGTGTTTTGTTTTCAATTCTGACCCTTTAGCAGCAATTTCTGCCGGTTAAAAACGAAATCGAAAATGTACAACAGGTCCCTATATCCTATATATCCAATTTCAATTCTTTAGACTTAATATTCATAGAGGAGTTTGATAGAGTCTTTCCGCACAGACACTGACATGGTCACACACGCAAACACACATACAGACACACACACACACACACACACACACACACACACACATATCTATATATATTTCAGAATGTGAAAGATTATATAATTATTTTCACAGCCAAACAACGTCGCAGCTCACAAGAGCCAAGAAGCCAACAAACCGGAAGTCCAAGACTTGAGTTTCGCCTTTATATATATATATATATATATATATATATATATATATATATATATATATATATATATATATATATATATCGTAGCAGGCCGCCCGATATTGCCCGGTCGTACGCTTGAATATATTTTGATCAATGCAGATTTCGTATTTATTATTATATTATATTGGACGCAATATATAGTAATGGTTTAAAAAACTTAAAAAAAAAAAATGACTTGTGCGCCACCACCGAGACTCCAAACCAAAACCTTATGATTTATGTTTTTTACGCAAGCATATTCGTAATATAGTCGTTCGACCCCCACCTTGTAAATTTTATTTCTTTAATTTTCACACTTTTGTACGGATTTTCCCCGGCTGAAACCCATTTATAAAGTTTCGCATGGGTTCGGATACCCTATATATTAAGTTTTATGTCTGTAAGGTAAAAACTGACAGGATTTTGGTAGGCAACATTTTTCAAACAAATATACATACGCATATATAAATATATATAGAAAGGGGGTTAGAGTTTATATATAGAAATGGGTTTGTGTTTACTATAACCTTTTTTACGTAAATATTAAGCAAATATAAATCATGTAGAATATCTGCATGAATAAAATTACACGTAATGATTTTATGAATGACAAACCTAGGTGCCCAGCGTTGACCGGGTGTTGTAAGCTGTGTGTTTAGTAAACAAGTAAAAATAAAAAAGTGGTAGTAGGCAGGCAGGCTTGAACCCGTACCGCGAAGGAGGAAAAGACCGTGAAAAAGAAGCAAAATGACGTTTTGGCTGTTGCGTCCATCGTCAAAGCGGAAGTGACGTAGGTTTAAATTAAGGCTAGTGAATCAAAAAGAGGAGATGACTTTCGAAAATATTGGGGGGAAAAAGCGAGCCCCTACTTGTAGAAAAGTGTCCAGTTGAGGGCGAAGGAAATAATATTGTTAGCCATTTTTTCGATATTTGTCGTCTGAAAGGTCGAGTTCAAAATGCAGCATATATTGTGAGAATCGCCTCTGTCGAAATTTTTAGGTATACATACATACATACACACATTTAAACATGATGATTGCAACGTCTTGTCAAACGAGTGCCACTCCCTCAGACACTTAAAGTCCATGAGCCCAAAAATGACTTTTTTTTTTAGTCCTACCGGTGAATTCACACGCTCAAGCAGGCATGACACTGAAGACGGTCATTGAGATCAATTATTACATGCTTCCAGCATTTCAAGCCTCCACACGTCACAACTTTTCCATCGCCACAGGACCATTTTTATAGACAAATCCCTGAGGGAGTATCTATACATATATGATGTTACAGAGTCTTACCTTTGTACGACAGCTAAGTCTCTCTCTCGGTTCAAAATGTTGAGATCAAGCAACAAGCAAGAGCAAGATAATCAGCAACTAGTTAAACTGCAGAACAGTTTAATGCGGGTACTAGTCTCTCGCTTTATGTTTTTTTAAAATCAGAGATTATCTTCTAGAAAGGTTGCCTTCACCACGGCTTATGGGAGCCCTCTCCACGCCAACACACATACACACACACACAAACACACATGGTGCTAGTTGGCTGTTGACCCCAAAAAAGGGTTCGTTCGCCCTTTGGAAGGTCTTGTTTTTAATCCTTCGGGGAGACTAGCTACCCTACTCACCAAACAAGTCTGGTGGGGAACCAATTTAGTCGCCAGTGACCCGACGATGAAGCAGGTAGTACTGGATTACATGGTACATATGACATGACCTGACATGTACATACATGATTGAAACGTCTTGTCAGACGAGAACCACTCCCTCAGTCACTGAAAGTACATGTGCCCGAAGATGACTTTTTAGTCCTGCCAGCGACTTGCACACCCTCAAGCAGACATGACACTGAAAACGCTCACTGATTTGTATGAGACTAACAGCAGCGGAACCTGTATTATCGTGGGCTTTCATGTGATTAACAAAACCTGCCTTCGACAACAGAGCCCGATTACACACCTTACAGATCCAGAGATCTCCATGGTTGGGGGGCAAGGTTTGGCATTTCCCACATGCTCTCTTAAGCTTCGCTCGGTCTATTTTGTCTGCTTCAAAGTGTTCTGCGCCTCTATATATCTGTGTCCTCTTCTGCTTGCGATCTAACGCTAGGGACTCCCAACTCTCAATAGGAATATGAAAGCTCACCAGACTCTTGATGCTACCACGAAAACGTTTTTTGGGCTTGTTCTGATACCTTTTTCCAAGAAAGAGCTCACCATAGAACAACAGTTTTGTACATACATACATACATACATACATACATACATACATACATTTAAACAGACAGGTGAGATTTTTATTCTATTATATAGATTGCTATACTTTTAATAAATAAGTAATGGAGAGGCAGTTGTTTTATTTATTAAAATAAACTTTATTTGATAAGCGCCGTTATTTTTTACAGGAGAAGAAAAAGAAACTTTATATTTTGAGAAACATGTTTTATTTAAAAAACAATATTATTTCCAACGGGATAATTATACAAATTGATGTAGAGAGGTCTCGTTAATACCTACTAATATATAAAAGGAACTTTGTGTGTGTATGTCTGTGCGCGTGTGAGTTTGTTATCTATGGACTTGAAAACGGCCGAGCCGATTTGAATGGAATTTCACGCAAACATTCTTTATGTACCAGGCAGTGTTCTTAAATAGTTCGTGTATCGAAATGGCTTTGATAAATATCGATAACCAATAATCGAACTAATCCGACGAAAACAGAAACAGGCGATTTTGACCAAAGTTAACACCTTTACACAACCTAACATTACAAGTGCATTTGAGAAGTTTTATTACCACACAAGCTGAAATGCCCGACATATAAGATCAACAGTACAGTCTTTGATATGACAGGGGCGCGTTCGAGATGAATGCTTCTGTTTAGAGAACAATTTTAGCATGATAGTTGGCTTTTGCATTTTAAACATTAATTCAAACTATTATATATAAACTAATTTTATAAAATCAACAATAGGTTCTTTACAGTGCAATGTAGACTACAATGCATTGAGGGCAATTCGTTGCGGGTAGGCACGTGAAGCTTTCTCCTAGTGCACTGCGATGAGTCCCCAACTAGAGCATCAAATCAATCGATTTGATCGAAAAATAGGCAATTTCATCAACGACAAGGAAAATATGGGATTGTTAACTATTCATTAATCATCATTCAATACCGGGCAACGTCGGGTCTCCATGCTAGTATTATATAAAATTTATTTCATCATTTCGTTCAATATTTCTTTCCTCGTTTTCACATGTCTTTTCTTACGCCATTACTTCCCAGTCTCCAACCCAACCTAAAGATTTCCGACCCCTAATTAGAATTCTTCATTAACCTCGGATAATTTTCCGGGGCCACACGTCTCAATGGTTCAGTGGCATATCGAATTAACCAAATCAAATGAAATTAAGTAATCCCTAATCCGACTTAATACATTTATAACCTATTAATTAATTAAAATTAATTCGATTTTATCCACGGTTTGTCTCGAGGTCGAGATCACATTATTTTTCCGGTTGGTCTCAGGGACCAGCTGAGTGCTTGATCAGCCCAAGAGATGTTGCTCGGAATATGTGATCCAGTGTGTTCGTTTACAAATACAATTGGAAAAGTTTTATGGTGATGCATCCTATTTCATTACTGAATGGACACTTTCTGACTCTAGTGGGCTTAAACAATAGATATATAGTCTATCCTCAGTTACGGCGACATGTTGAAAATAATAATTATGCTGTGAAGGTTGGTTATTACGAAAAGACTTCAAGGATTAAGGCTGACGTATGTCAAACTCTGTAGTTGAGGTCGACGATAGCACCTGCAGTAGGTCATTCAGTTCGCGTGACAGAAAACATGGAAAGAAAGAAAGAAAGAAAGAGGGAGAGCATAAAAGAAAGAGAGGAAGATGCAAGTTCAGTCTAGTTTCCTATTTTGGGCAGAACATACGCGTCTAACTGGCTCCAGAATGCGTAGGAAAAGAAACGCAAAATAGCTTGAGCCAACAATGACAAGGAGTCATCCAGTTCACTCGCAGATGAAAATGAAGTAATCCGTGCTAGAAAATCGGCGTCGTGTTTCGTCTTCGATGTTCTTTCCAGCTCATCGACCAGGTATGGGAAGAATCAGATCCCCAAGAAGACCAAGACGCAGAAAAAAACGTATGGTGAACTTGATCACACACACACACACACACACACACACACACACACACACACACACACACACACACACACACACACACACACACACACATATATATATACACACACACTAGATGTATCACAATTACATACATAGACAGACAGACAGACACACACACACACACACACACACACACACACACACATATATATATACACTAGATGTATGACAGCTACATACCTAGACAGAGACAAAGAGACACATGAAATGAGATATACACGCAAGAAACTAAAATTCTCCCCCGCTATACTACACAATCAGCATAAGCACACCTTAAGAAATCCCCCACCTGCTAGATTCACATCCCTTTGCATCTCAGGCTTACTTCACTTTGATCTTTTTTTTTTTTTCTAAAACAGCGTTAAATTAAATACCGAACTAGTAACTGGTGGCTTTGCGTAAAATCAAAATATTCAACTGTAAAAATAATCCCATTGTATCGGCTTCAGCACAACGGTATGTTAGACTTTCTATTGAGGCATTCCGGACTATTTCGCACCCAGAACATTGTTCTATCTTTATTTTCAAATTGTGTCGATACTTTATGTTTGTTGTAACATTATTTTTTTCTTCCACGCGTTTCCTAATCGTTGTTGTCTCTCTCTTCTATTTTTTCGACTTTTATTCTCTTCTTTAATAAATATACCTGTCGATACTAACGTGGTGCTATCTTCAGAGTTTCTTATTTTTGAATTCTAATTTGTATTATTTGAAGTCCTTTTCTCATCTTGAGTGTTATTTTCAGTGTTTAAGCCAACAAAATACACCTGAAGAAGGTTGAAGGTTACACCAGCCGAACATTGTGAATAGAACACTCAAGATAACAAGATTAATCTGAATAATTCAAACAATAGAAGTCAAATATGTCTTGAGACAAAGTACTGCTGCCACGTATATGAAGGTGCCACAGAGTACCAAATTGAATTCGCAATCTAGTTGAAAAATGATCTCTTCTCTTTGGCAGCTGCTGCTAGTCTCTCTCTGCTCAATCATTATTTTCATGGCACTGGGTTACCCTTGTAATTCTAATGAGTTTTCTGCACGCCGTTCCAGCATATAAGTTGCTTTTGTGGCTCTAAGAAATCAGATTAGTTAAAATGTTCAAGACGATCATAAGTTTCTTGCTGTTAATATTATAAAAATGAAAAGTTTTGCAAGCAATTTACAGAAGTATATATTTTTATTTGTAAGAATTCAACTCCGCCTGTCTAGAAGGTTATAATTTTGCCAGTATTATGCCTTAACGGAGACGGAAATGAAAGAACACGAACATAATGTAATTAGCAGGAAATTACATCAACTGCAAGTGATGGCTCGAAAGATATCAAGGCCCGGAGGCCATTCGAGGATAAGCAATAATGTTTAAACGGCAATGATTTGACCATTAGCGTAGTAATGTGTATAATTAGATTATTTACGGGAATGTTCACGTTGGACTTGAAAACGAAAATATTGTAGTCAACCAGAAAGCAGACCAGCAGAACAGAGTTCTACACGCGGCCAGTTCAAGGAAAGAAGCTTTGTTCATGGAATCCACGTTTAGGTTTAGGCATTGATAGAGAGTGGAGGAAATTTTTTATAGTGATTTTGGCTAGACGAGTGTTGTTTGTGAAAGTTTGGAAGGTTTAAGTTAGAGCTCAGTTTAACACTTGCTATTAAAATAAAGATAGAGCAGAGACAGGTAAGCAACGTCTCTTCTGTGGGAAAGAGGTCGAAATGAAGAGAAAAGGGCATTGCTTATTAGATTACGAAGTTGGTTTTGAACTCTGTCAAGGCAGTATAGGTGGCTCCAGCAGTTCCTGCCCAGATGTGGAAACAGTACTCTATTTTAGGACGTACTTGGCTAATCATAAAGTCAATAAGAGTCCACTCAGTGACTGAATAGGGAAGATCTATATACCGAAAAGGTAGTAACCTAACATTTATTCTTAGTGTCATATAAAACTAAGGCAACTTATTAGGCGTTGTCCGGGATGTAGTGTTTTCGTTTGAAAACCAATGCACAAGAGAAAATAAAAGTTTTATTTTGCATAGTTTGGCTTTATTTTTGTGAATATAAGACTCATATTAATTCCAAGACACCAGTAACGTGTATGTTACGTTTATGCGAGAAAAACAGAAACACAAGCTTCTGGGCTTGACTTTTACTCCCGATCTGAAATAGAACTCGTATATCAAATCCATTGCCAAGGTCGCTGGAAAAATGGTGGGATCCATCTCCCGCTCCAGTAGATATCTCACTCCTGATGCAATTCTCTACCTATATAACAGCCAGATACGGCCAACGATGGTGTACTGTTGCCACATCTGGACAGGAGCTGCTAGAAGCAGCTTATCCTGCCATGACAGAGTTCAAAATAAACTTCGTAGCTTAGTAGGGGATGCTATTTTCTCTTCTCTGCAACCTCTTTCCCACAAAAGAGAGTTGCGAGCCTTTCTCTGCTTTATCGTTATCTTCATGTCAAGTGCTCATCTAAGCTTCAATCTATAGCCCCACTTGCTAAACTTTTACTAAAACACTCGTTTAGCCCAAACCACTATCAATAATTTCCCATACTCTTTATCTGTGTTTACACTCAGATTCCATGAACACAGCTTCTTTTTTAGAACTACACGCCTGTGGAACTGTCTTCCGATTGCCTTCTTTCCAGCTGATTACGATCTGATTATCTTCAAGTCCAACGTAAACAAGTTCTTGATAAACCGTCCCCCTAAGTAATCCAATTTACAAAATTCACACTACTTATCTTTACTACGCTATAATCATATTGACTAATGTATACCCATTAACCCTTATCCTCGAGTGGTCTCCGGGCCTTGATAAGTGGTGATTCCTGTGTAAAAAAAAAAACACACACACACGCAAGATTGTTGCATAATCTTATTTATGTTGAAAATGATAACAAGAAAAAGTTTTATTTAATTTGGAAAATCTTCAAGTTTAATGTAAAATATATCCTTACATTATTTATCATTTAAGAAAACAGCGTCTACACATGATGCATCAAGTGATAATTTCCTTGCGAAATTTTTTCTAAGCCAAAATAATTGTATTTGCAAATAAATTCATGCAAATTACAAATTTTTCTTCTCAAGAGCATGAACAAATGATTAAGAAAATAAATGGCTATTAAGAATCAAATAATGATTTGTATACATAAACGATTTTAGTCTAAAATTAATATCAGTTTGACCTGATTTCTATTATTATATTTTATTGAAAAATCTCGAATAGTATTAGAAAATAAAGACCTCTCATATTTTATTGGTTAAGAGAGAAACACAATTGTGAATAAAAATATTAAAATACTAGCAGGGGCGCAAGGCTTTGCCCGATCGTAAAATACGCTTAAATATGATATTTTAATTTGTCCAGATTTCATATATATTATTATAGGGTCGTGATTTCAAAAGTTAAAAAAAAATGGCTGTCATCAGCTAGAATCAAAACCAAAAGCAAAACTGTAACATTCAAAGCTGGTGACGTTACCACTGTACCAACGTAACACGCATATAAACTAAGATGAATGTACAAAATGTTAAACGATTCTTTCAATGTTTTTCCCATTTTTGACCCCTTAAAAACTATTTTAACCGGCTAAAACCCCTAAAAGAACGGACCATAAAACATCCAATGTCTGCGAAATTTAGCTTCGGAAAAAAGAGTTTTAAAATATTGTGACAGACAGAAGAAAGACATAGTTTTATAAATTGAATTTCAGGTCGAGAGAGTAGGGGACCAGTGAGAGAAGATTACAAATCATAGCACTCTTTCTGAAGCCAAGCCTGGGTCTCTTTGAACTCATGGGTAGGCGCACTAGGGGATTTCCAAACACTTCAGCATATCCAGCTACACTTTGGTATTGACTTTCAAGCCGACTTCAAAGATGTGAGGTGGCATGATGTGGACCTAACTTGAAAACACACCAAAGACTATAACTGTAGCCGGAAACTTTGTTGAGCTGTGCTCTCAAGCGTTGAGCGATTCAAGTTTGCGTTTTGAGGGTGCTGGCAATGGTCCTGTTGCCCTAACTTGGATCGGTAGAGAGCATGAGTTGTACAGCGGCAAATCTCTGATCTCGCCCGTTGAACATTGTGTCAGACATGATAGAATGCTCCTATCGCTGTTGGGATTTGTATACAACTGACCAACTAATTGATGGCCTTAAAAAAGAAAGAAAACCAGTGTTCCTCAAACAGAAATGTAATCATGTCGTCTTTTCTAAGGCGACACTTTTATCGTGCCACCCTGTATTTTTAATTACTACCCCTTAAGCTTTATTCTCATATAGTATACATTTTTAGAAGCAAAATCATTTGGAGTTTTGGTCCAATAAGGATTCTAGACATAAGGTTAATATGAAATCTTGATTTTTCACATCGTAAGATGACAGAAATAAGACCCAGAACTCTTTTGTTCGGATAATAAATTTTACCCGTACTGGGACGAGCATCCTTTATTTTTATTTTATTTATTTATTTATTTTATTTTGATAGACGCGTATATTCATCTCGAAACTGATTCACCTGATCCGGTGCAAACAAGTTGAATCCCGGCGGTAGCTAAATTGATTCGTTGTCGCAACATGACGACATTCGCGATTAATGGATTTTAAAAGTTCTGTTCACGGCAGTTGGGCCGAAACTGGCAGATTTTATACAGTTCTGCACCCATGTACAGTTTAAAAATAAAAATGAAGTATAAAAAAAAATCATAAATACAAAAATTATAAAATTCAAATAAAATAAATTAAAAATAAAAATAAATGTAATAAACGTTGGGGGAAAAAACACGCTTCATGGAATTTTCTAGTTCATTGCCATTATGCGACTTTTTCCTCCAGTATGAGTTCATTCTAAGCACTTAAATGTAATTAATTACGAATAACATTTCAGAATGAACTAACCTTCCTGCTGCTCACCCGGTTGTGACGAGGATTGATCGTGGAAAAATGTCAAATCCTATGAAACTCAACTGACGAGAATAAGAATATATTATTTTCATTTATTTTTACCCCCACTTATCAAGGCCGAAACCCACTCGAAAATAAGAATTAATATGTGCATAATAAACGACACAACCCAGTTGACACTCTTGTTTCCGTTAGCTCAGCGAAGTTAAGCAACGTTGAATCTGGTCAGTAATAAAATGGGTGGCCACTTGGGAATTCCACGTGTTGGCTGTTCTCTCCGCTTATCTCGGCATTGTTTGAAGTCATCCTGGACCTCTCCTTTCCACTGGACGCAAGCAATGTCGATTCAGGAAGATGAGGCTGGAGATTGCGCCACCACTGCTTCACAATTACACGCTGAACAGTGCGTCTCCCACTATAAAACGGTTTCTCTCCCAAACTTATCCTGATTCTCATTGTTAAAGAAAAAATTTTCTCAGGGTGCACGAATCCTCTAATCTAATTCCTTTAAACTCCTAGGCCTAACGTTTAAACGGAATATGAACTGGAATAGATCCATTGAGAGCATTGTCAAGGCTGCTGCAAAGAAGATGGGCTCTCTCTACCGTGCTAGAAAACGACTTACGCCTGAAAGTATCCTGTACCTCTATAAGGTCACCATTCGCCCA
>NC_136512.1:82786982-82816982 GCF_053919585.1 Euprymna scolopes | reverse complement strand
TTCTACTGGCTAAAACAAATCGGAAATGTTCTACATATCCTCAATTTTCAAGTCTGTAGACCAAAAATGACAGATGCGTTTGGTAGAGGCCTTTCGCGCGCACACATAAGGTCATATATATATATATATATATATATATATATATATGGCAATTAAGCTGCACAGAATATTCCACGTTTCATCTACGCTAGGATTCATAAGGTTTATGCCTGATAAATCCTAGCGTGGATGAAACGCGGAACACTCTTTGTAGCTTAATTGCCATATATTTTATAACTTACTATATATATTCATTAGGCATAAGCCTGATGAATCCTAACGTGGATGAAACGCGGAATATTTTGTGTAGCTTAATTGGCATAGATATTTTATAACTTACAACCTAACTCTACCTACCTATTGAGCACTAGAGCACTGTTGAAGTAAATACTTAATGTTTACGCATAAATTTATACTTTCGCATATTAATTTATACGATTAAATTAAGTAATCACATATATATATATACATATATGTGTGTGTGTGTGTGTGTGTGTGTGTGCATGCGCGTGTGTGTGTGTGTGTGTGAGAGAGTTTTTGATTCTTAACCCTCAAGTGTATTAACTTAATTCATTACAAATTGTTCATTAGACAGTATAAAAATTATTCGTCCATTTCATCAAAATTGAATCATCGGGCGATATAGAAGGATAATTTTTTTACCTGTCGATTCAAACAATTTGTAATAAATTGAGTTTATACACTTTTGGTAATAAGAATTTAAAACAGTTATTTGGCTCTACTAACGTATTAAACACTTTTTATCCTTTTTTTTACCACATATACCTTTTAATATATATATATATATATATATATATATACATACATATATAACTACTTAATTTACTCACATAAAATTAATATACGAAAGTATAAATTTATGCGTAAACTTTAAGTATTTACTGTAAAAGAGCTCAATACGTAGGTAGAGCTAGTTAGTAGGTTAAAAAATATATATGGCGATTAAGCTACACTGAATATTCCGCATTTCATCTACTCCAAGACACTTCAGGCTTATGCGCATAAGCCTGAAGAGTCCTAGAATGGATGAAACGCTGAATATTCAGTGTAGCTTAATTGCCATATACATTTTTAACTTACCATATATATATATATATATATATATATATATATATATATAACTAGTTGGAAATCCTTTGCTTTGCGAAGCTCTATTCGTGGAAATTTTGAAAGTAGAGTGAGAGTCGTCAATTACCGTCCTTGAAACAAAAATATAAAATTTCCTCCGATGGGATGTAACATTCATTGAAATTCGAAAATCCATGGATTAAGGAAAAAGCATTAATAATTATTTGTACTTCTTATATCCATATATATATATATATATATATATATATATATATATATATATATATATATATATGAATATATATATATATATATAGTTATGGTTAGTTTTTTTTTTTTTTTTTTTTTTTTTTTTTTTTGAAAAAGAATTCCAGCAGAGTGCTCAATTAAAAGGAAAATCCAAATTTTAAGAGCGTACTTATATTTTGTGTACAGAAAGTTGTTAGTTGAGACAGGTCATTGGTACCGTCGGTTTCAAGCCCGATAATAAGGCCCGTTTAAGGTATCCTCATCAAGCTCTCTTCAGACGAATATTGGCTGAAGAGAGCTTGATGAGGATACCTTAAACGGGCCTTATTATCGGGCTTGAAACCGACGGTACCAATGACCTGTCTCAACTAACAACTTTCTGTACACAAAATATAAGTACGCTCTTAAAATATATATATATATATATATATATATATATATATTTATGAATATATGTATATATATATATATATATATATATGAATATATATATATATATATATATATATCTTAATTTAGTAATTCAAATTTCTCACAAAACAGTAAACAAATATATATATATATATATATATATATATATATATATATATATATACATATATATCTTAATTTAGTAATTCAAATATTATGATGTGAAATGGTTAAATTTCAAATCTACAATTTTTATTATATGCAAGCCAAAGAATACATGGATACATTTCAAAGTATTCTTTGTCTAGCATATAATAAAAATTGTAGATGTGAAATTAAACCATTTATATCATAAAATTTAAATTACTAAATTATGATTAATTTGCTCTATCTGGTATATTGAGCAATTTTTATTTAGCTGGGATTTTCTGATATAAAATATTACAGCCAAAATATAATATTTTGTAAGACTGATAATCTCTGGATGTGCATGCCAGTAGATCTATTGCATCCCATTAATCTGAACTATAAACACACACACACACACACACACACACACACACACACACACACACACACATATATGCATTTGCTAGAACTCTTAATCTGACAAGATTCCTTCGATGGGTTGCCAAACTCTTTTTTGTCCAGGCATTTAAAATCGTCGCAGACTCTTGAAAATTTAGTATGTTATTATTATGCACCTTCTGAGATGATTGACTAATGTTTATGATTCCAGCTTCAAAATGGACACCTACGGTAAGAACCAGAATACACAATACTAAAACCTGATTGTCATAGTAGATGAATTTAAAAAAAATGCAATTTGAACATGAGGCCACTTTAGAAGAATAGTATGCAATAAAATTCTGTTTTCAATTTTAGAAAAAAGCCACAGAAACGTATGGAATGTTCCAGATTGCTTTTGGAACATCTTGTATGAATCGAGCGTCCGTTTCTGAATGGTATAAGAGATTCAAGGAAAGCCGGGTGTCTGTGAAGGACGATGAGAAATATGGGAGGAGTAAGAAAACCAGAACACCAGAGATGATTGGCCAAATAAAGAATTTCATGGACAAGGACCGTCATGTGTCTATAAAGACAATAAATGCACAGATTGATGTCAGTGTGGGAACTGTACACAGTTATTCGTGAAGAACTGAAGATGTGGAAGATTTACGCAAAATTTATCCCATAGATGTTCATAGAAGACCAGAAAGAAAGACGTAGTTATTACCAGGATAGGCAACATGGCAGATTCTCACCCTCCCTGTAGTCGAGACCTCGCTCCCTCTGACTTTTGGCTATTCCCTAATCTCAAGGAACACCTTAGAGACTGTTGTTATGAGAAAATTGAGGAGATGAAAGAGGCTGTGACGAGAGTCATTAACACGCTTCTATGAGGCCTTCCAAAAGTTGTTGGATTGGTACAACAAGTGTATTGCAGCCGGAGGAGATTACTTCGAAGTGGACTAGAGTTTTATGTGTTTACTATCGATAACCGTACTCATACGAAAAGAATATGGGAGCTTATTGAGGATACTTCATAAATGCCATGCAATTATGCAGATTGTCGAAAATATGCATAAAAAGAACTGAGCGTGATAGTTACATGGAAGCATTCATAAATTATAAACCATAAAATTGAACAATTAAAATTCGCTTTTCAAACTTTTATTTAGTTGCTCGCATACAAAAGATTGAACATATTAAGAATATCGCTTTAATTATTTTTAAATCGATAATGTAGGCTTTTAATATCAATGTCAGTGCGACGAAAAACTTTATATTGATATAGATAAGAACCGTTAAAAAATGAGGTAAATCTGTATTAGTTCAACATTTTCCTCCTTTATTGAATAGGGAAATATTAACTTGGGAGAAGAGAACATGAATTCATCTTCGTCCATTGCAAACATTCTTTTCTTGATTTCGTAGACAGAAACATATTAAGAAAAATAAAATTTTATTCAAGTTAATTCCTTACAAAAAAATTACATATCCGGTCGGAAATATTTTCATATAAACGCCATTTTTTTATATAAAAAATAGGTAAACCTGACTATTTTTTTTGAATAGTATGAGAGTATTTTAGATAAAAAAAAATCAACTTTGTCTTCGTCCTTTACAAATTTTCTATATTATTTTCTAAGTTAAACAGAAAAGTACAATGTAATTCTATTGATTTCTTTCCAGAAAATGAGTTGCACAGTCGGGTATATATATATATATATATATATATATATATATATATATATATATATATATATATATATATATATATAAAATGATTGCAACGTCTTGTCAGAAGAGTGCCACTCCCTCAGACATGAGCCCAAAAAGGACTTCCATCGCAACAGGACCATTTTTATAGACAAATCCCTGAGGGAGTATCTGTACACAGATGATGTTACAGAGTCTTAGCTTTGTACGACAGCTAAGTATCTCTCTCTCTCGGTTTAAAATGTGTATATCGAGCAACAAGTAAGAGCAAGATAGCCAGCCACAAGTTAAACTGCAGACCAGCTTAATGCGGGGACTGGTCTTCCGCTTTATGGTTTTTTTAATTAGAGATTTTCTTCTCCTAGAAAAGATGCCTCCACCATAATAATAATAATAATAATAATAATAATAATAATAATAATAATAATAATAATAATAATAATAATAATAATAATAACAAACCAGTCCCGGACAAGAACAACCATACCATAAATAAAAATACTAATAGCGAACAAGATAAATGCAACTGTAGACATCGCACACTTTGCCCAGTTCAAAATAAATGTCTAACAGAAAGCGTAGTTTATCAAGCAACAATATTTGCGAAAGAAAACCGGAATAACAAGAAATATTACGTAGGCATGACATCCTTAGATTTCAAAACCCGATACTATGACCACAAAAGTACATTCAACAATAAAAAACACCGTATAAAAACAACACTAGCGAATAAATACTGGGAACTCAAAGAAAGCGGACATTTGCCGGTAGTCGAATGGAAAATAATAAGACAAGCTAACACGTGTAGACATTTAGACGACCCATGTAAAGTATGCCTTCATGAAAAATTTGCTATCCTGTACTTTAAAGAACCCCAAAATCTATTAAACTGTAGAAGAGAACTATTAAATAACTGTGTTCACAAAATAAAACTTACTCAAGGATAGCGATACAAAATAGCTTTAAAACTAACAAAAACAATAGAAAATAAACAAATAAATAAATTAAATAAACATGAATATAGACAAACGATCACACATATATGTATGTATATATATATGTATATATATGTACATATATGTATGTACACACACACACACACACACACACACACATATATATATATATATATATATATATATATATATATATATATAAAGGAGGAAAACGTCTGCCTCAAACCACTAACCTAGTTCTAAAACAGATCCTTTGTTCGATAAAATGCATGCCCATTGGCTGATAGGAAGGGGTGCGGTGGATACTAGAAAGCTGATTGGCTAACTAAAATCCTCAACAGAAGAGGACCATATAAAAACGATAAACAACCACAGAATTCGCGCATAAGCCTGACGAATCCTAGAGTGGATGAAACGCCGATTATTCAGTGTAGCTTAATCGCCATATATATTTTATTAATTACTAACTAGCTCTATCTACGTATTGAGCACTTTTAAAGTGAATACTTAAAGTTTACGCATAAATCTATACTTTCGTATATTAATTTTATGTGAGTAAATGAAGTAGTTTATATATATATAATTTTTAAAAAATAATAAATAAATAAATAAATAATACGTCCAAATAAAATCGGGCTACTTTCTAAGAAAAACACCGGTTTCCGAGCCGGAGACATAAACATTACTATCGTTTAAAAAATCAAAACAAAAACCACTTTATATATATATATATATATATATATATATATTGATAGGGGCCATTTTTTTAACGGAGGTAAATATGACATGATTCACTTTGTTTCTGAATTTTTCAGATGAAGAATGAAAATTCTTATTATTCGGATTCATCGGCCTACTGTTCTCATCACGAGTATTATTTTCACAACATTTCGGTCGATGTAGCCTCTGACCTTTTACAGGTGTGGCTTTATGAACGAGAATCTTTCTGACGAACTCAGAAATCTGCACAAAATTAAAAACGGAACATTTTATTTAATCCACCAGGTAGCATGCAAAGTTTCTGTCAGCCATGACACGGTAGAAGTCCTAAACAATTCGCAATTGCCCTCTTCGCATCGCCCACACTGAGGATAGAACGTACAACTGGACTTACCAAGTACTTTATGCATTACGCCACGGGTCCTTGATAATTTCCAAGTTTAGCAGAAAGATTTCCGAGTTCGGGAAGATATACTTGAAAAGGTCGGAGGCTATATCGAGCGAAACGTCGAAAAAATGCACTTGAATTTATCTCCATCAATATTTACTTCGTTTTGTTTTTTTAATTTTAAATAACATGCAAAGCTATTCTTCTGTTTTGGTAGATGGAACAATCACTTATAAAGGCCAGATGCCACTCGAGGAGAAGGTTTCATGAGATGGAATCCTCGTCTGAACAAAATCCGAATGAGAAGTAGTCCCGCGGCAACGTGTTCCACGGCTGGGAATCCTTTGCGAAGAAGCTCTGTTCGTGGAAGTTTCCTCGGACGTTAGATAGAGTGAGGGTCGTCCATTACAGGTTTTCTACCCGTAAAAAAAAAATATATGTAATTTAGAAAAAAAATCTCATGTTTCCAAAATGAGAAAACAAAACAAATTTCAAGTAAATACGTTAGTTACCGGGAAATGGTGGGTCGGAAAAGCTAGTTGGAGATATAAATTCTTTTGGGGGTTTATTGCTGCAAGTAGCATGTAATCGGCGCCTGATCGTTAGTGTTTATTAAACCGAAACTTTTGCTGACAAAATTGTCGCTAATTCCGATGATATCGGCCAAGATATAGTCAATTTGTCTGGGATATGACGATAGCCGTGTAATGACATCATATAAACAAATACTCATGTATATAAACACGGATATGATGACGGAAGAGATGCCGAGATAAAAGACGCCGGATAAAAATGCTAGGAAAAAAAAAACAGGACGTATATTATTTAACTGAGTCTGTGTAATGGAAGCGTTTTCTGGTGAAAATGCTAATACAAACGAAATTTGCGACAGACCGACGAAAACGCTATTCTAACATTACTACCGCAGAAAATGTTATAAGTAGGACTATGACAACAGCATATTCTTTCCATTGTTTTGACTCTCGAGTATATATCCGACACAGTTAGACACTGTTAATCAACCAAAAACTACAGCACCATAAAAGTATATCAGATATCAACGGATACACACTCGAGAGTCAAAACAACGAAAAGAATATGCTGTTGTCCTAGCCCTAGTCATAACAATCAAACGACAGTCACTCGGAAGAAACAAATATGTAAGCGTGACACACAGACTACCAAAGACCCACACCGAAAAAATGCAAAGTTCACCGCAACATTGTATACACTCTTTGCCACTTAAATTCAAAAGACCAACAGTCGGACTTTGTAAGTGATAAATGGTAAACAGCCGTTGTGATAACGTATGTTTTACGATAATTTGACAGATGACTCATAACAAATTCAAGTATATGTTTTTTAAACATTGTGAAACCAAAAACAACTTTCCGTTACAGATTTTCTACCAGTTTTAAAATAAAATTCACTTGGCAAAACAATTATGGCCTCACATGCATTATCATCGAATATTGTCCGCAAGTACCCCTGGCCTAGTGGATATATTACTTGATGATATTCAAAAGCAAATACACTTCTGAAGGTTGAAGGTTTATCCTCATTGCACGCGAAAATAATTTTGTGAATTACTTAGATATTCTACTGGCTAAAACAATGCAGAAATGTTCTACACATCCTCAAGTTTCAAGTCTGTGAACCAAATATTGACAGATGAGTTTGGTAGAGACATTCTGCGCACACAAATAAGGTCATATATATAATCAACCGAGAACCACATCATTCTATATAAAAGCATATAAGATATCAACGGATACACACTCGAGAGTCAAAATAATGAAAAGAATATGCTGTTGTCCTTGCCCTAGTTATATACAACTAACTGTGATAGACCAACAAAGATTGGTACAAAATTTTGCCGATATAAAATTTCATTTTGAAAATTTTGCTGATTTAAAATTTCATCTTGAAAGTTTTGGCGATTTAAAATTTCATTTTGAAAATTTTGCTGATTTAAAATTTAATCTCGAAAATTTTGCCGATATAAAATTTCATTTTTAAAATTTTGCTGATTTAAAATTTCATCTTGAAAATTTTGGCGATTTAAAATTTCACCTTGAAAATTTTGCCGATTTAAAATTTCACCTTGAAAATTTTGCCGATTTAAAATTTCATCTTGAAAATTTCGCCGATTTCAAATTTCATCTTGAAATTTTTGCCGATTTAAAATTTCACCTTGAAAATCAAAAACTATTTTTGAAAATCTTCGTTTATAACAATAACAACGTTTGCTCTCTGCAATTTGATTCCTTTCGTCAACATGGTTATAAACGCCTCGCTTCTAAAATTCTTTTAGCCTCGACATGAAGAGCGAATCTAACTAATGTTCGATCTCCTCTCGTTATGTTAACCTCAACTGATCTATTGCGTTTCGTAATCCCTATAAATACAGTGATCATCCGAGAGAGCTAGACAAAATGAATATGCAGTCCGGTCCTGGATATGACCTTAAACTATATCCGATGGTGATGCCCCAGCTTGTGGGATTTGGGGAGTGTGGAGCAACCCCTTAATTGCCATTGCTCGCAGGTCCACTCTGACTCGAAGTTATAGTACCTGTTAGGGTCCCAACTATGGGTTAAATAGAAACTGACTTGAAAAAAACAAAACAAATATATTCTATTAAAAAAATTCTTTGAATCACTGGATTCGGCATTAAATAATCTGAAAAGGGTTGATATGCCGTAAAGCAAAAAACAAAATAAAACAAAAACCACCAACATAGAATATGTAGAATAGGGGTAAGATTTTCCAACCAAATTCTCCAGGGAGATCTCTAGTTAATAGTGCTATGTAAAGACACTCAGTTCTGAATATGACCTTAAACTATATTCGGTGGTGAGGCCCCAGCCTGCGGGCTTTGGGGATTGTGGAGCTACCTTTTTAATTGCCATTGCTCCCAGGTCCACTCTGACCCGAAGTTTTAGTACCTGTTAGGGTCCCAGATATCGGTTAAATCGAAAATTACTTGAAAAAAAATCTATTAAATGCTTTCTTCAAATTCACTGGATTCGGCATTAAATAACCTGAAAAGGGTTGATATGCCGTAAAACAACCAACCAACCAACCTACCTATGTAAAGACACGCATTATACTTGATAACAGAGATTTCCTTTTATGTTGATTAAGAATTAATTTTCTGCTCAATACATATGAGTATATTGAAGAAAAAATATAAAAGGGTCCTTTAATAATTTGAAAGAAAATTTATAATTTTGCTAGCAGTTTAACCCGGCATTGCTCGGGCCCTTTATACTGTTCATAACTTATTGTGCATATATATATATATATATATATATATATATATATATATATATATATATATATATATATATATATATAATTATTTCATGTTAAACTAATAAAAGTCCAATGGATTAAACGAGGTTTATATAAAAATTTTCAATAATAAATAGAGCAAGTATATATATACATACATACATACACACACACACACACACACACACACACACACACACACACATATATATATATATATATATATATACTCATGTCCAGGTAACCTACATCTAACATTTCAAGTGTTTATACCCAAAAGCTGATTAAAAAGCTTGCTCATGTGGGAATATCCTTTATCTAAAAATACAAATGTTTTGACCCAAATTGGCTGAATAGTTTGCTAGAGACCACAAAGGTCACACTTTCAACTTTGACCTCTTGGCAGCGACATTTTCGGCAAGAAAAACGGTTTAAAAGCTTGCTCTATGTCAGAACACACTTTATGTAAAATTGCAAATGTTTAGACTAAACATTGGCTGAGTAATTTGGTAGATACAGGATAGGTCTAATTTGACCCTAATTTTGACCCTTTAACTTTTATCCTTTTGGACTCAAATCAAATTAAAAAGTTTGATCAATGTCCAAGTAACCTACATCTAAAATTTCAAGTGTTTAGACGCAGAATTGACAGAGGAGTTTGGTAGAATTTTCAAAAGTGAAATCATTGAACTTTGACCCCTTGACAGCCAAATTTCTGGCCGAAAAGCGATGAAAAAGATTGTCCCAAATGTCAGTAGCCATTATGTCAAATCTCGAGTCTGTAGACTGAAAATTGACAGAGTAGTTTGGTAGGGGAATGTACACACACAGCCACACACGCAGACAATTTCACTTTTATAGATATACTAGCATGGGTGTCCGGCGTTTTCCGGGTGTTAGAAGGTGTATGCTGAGCAAAAAAAAAATAATAAAAAAATAAAGAAAAATGGTAGTAGGAAGGCAGGCTCGAACCTGTACCGCGAAGGAGGAAAAGAACGGAGATAAACGTGACGTCTTTGCTGTTACGACTCGCCAAACCGGAAGTGACGTAGGTTTAAATTAAGGCTAGACAATCGAAAAGAGGGGATGACTTTCGAAAATATCGGCGAAAAAAGCAACCCCCTCGCCTGTAGAAAAGTGCATAGTTGACGGTGAAGAAATTAATGTTTTTAGCCAAATTTTCGGTATTTGTCGTCTGAAGGGTCGAGCTTCAAAACGATATTGGAATTGTGAAAATCGTCTTTGTCGAAAGTTTAAGGCAGGCATGCAAACATACATACATTTATATATTGGTAGCTGAAGTTTTCGACCCAAACCGATCAAAAGCCTTGCCCTATCTCTGAATACCCTTTATGTAAATTTTCAAATGGTTAGACCAGGCATTGTCTGAGTAATTTGGTAGAGACGGAAGCGGTCATTTTTTAAAAAAATATTTTACCCTTATTATGACCCCTTAACATTTATTGTTTTGGGCTCAAATCAAGTTATTAAGTTAGATCCATGTCCAAGTAATCTATATCTAAAATTTAAAGTGGTTAGACCCAAAATTGGCGGAGGGGTTTGATAGAGTTCTCAAAGGTCAAATCGTTGAACAGCAAAATTTCAAAGCTTTTCCCCAATCTCCATACCCTTATATCAAATTTCGAGTCTGTAGACTGAAAATTGACAGAGTTATTGCGTAGGGAAATGTACACAGACAGACACACAAACATACAGACAGACACTTTCACTTTTATAGATATATAGATAGATTATATTTGAAGCATAACAATATGCATAAAATACATTACAATAATTTAAAATGTCTCTTCTGCAAGGTCTTTTGTCACCGATATGATATTTCAAACATAATGTAACACACAGAAAAGATAGGTTATACTCAATATTGTTTGCTCTTTTTGACTTCCGGTTTGTGTTGTCCATTTCGATAGATAATCAAACATGTCCAGGTGGACATGAGGGAAATACGGAGTTTTCACCTTATGTGAGAGGACAATAAATATTAATCAAAAGCGACGATATCTTCTTGTCAGCCTCGTCTCGTCTACAGAGCAGAAACAAGGTGCAAAAAAACCAAAAAAAAAAAAAACAAAACAAAACAAAACAAACAAACCAACAAACAAACAAACAACAACTGTTATATATTGATCTTAGTTAAATGCGTTATCCACTTTGGTGAAAATTCTATTTCATATGTGGCCGACAACAAATAGTTTATTGGATTTAGCAAGACAGACTGAAAAAAAGACAGTATCGTTAATTTCATGTATGCGCTCGGCTGAACTCCAATTCTTTGTCAGTAGCGTAAAACATTCACAGCAAAAACTTCCCTAGCTACAATCACATGTTAAAATATCATACGGAAATTTCATGAACTATTTATTCCCAAAAGGGCATTATTTTAACTCACCTTCACCCAAAACAAAACATATCGCCACTTGGACGTAAAGGGTTACTATTTGGGACCATGCCTAAGAAAGATAACAAAGATGTTGGTTTACATTACATTTAAACTTCTGCGTATCAGTACAGTCGGGGAAACAGGTAGCAGAAAGAGAATTCCAAATTCTACCTGTTCGCGGGGAGAAACTATTAGAGTAGAAAACTTTCTGACAGTTATGGACCTCAACAATGAAGAGGTGTGATTTTGTTGCTATGCATTTCATCTATGGGATGAAATACCATAAGGCTGCTTCCCTATCCACTATAACATAATCGTCTTCAGGTTTATTGTAAACAAATACTCTGTTACAATCAACACTTGTAATTTCTTCACCGATTGATTCAAATGTTTTCATTAATGAATTAACTGAAAAAAACTTATGCTTGATGGGTATTGAATATTATTCTGGGCAACGCCGGAATTATCGTTGGTTGTGCACACATGCATATGGAGCTGGGTGCACAGAGGCAAATATTGTTGACAACTCTTCAAACCAATGAATGTCATCAGAAATCATAACATTGGAAAGAATGTACAAGATCTGGAATTCAACATTCTCCAGATCTCAATATAAACAAATGAATGCTGCTAAAACGGACAGAGAGAAGAAAAAAGACAGCGGAGGAAGCCGATCTGTGTCATAACTAGGACTAGGACAACAGCATATTCTTTTCCTTGTTTTGACTCTCAGGTATATATACATTGATATCTTTATGTTTTTATGTAGAGTGATGTGGTTCTCGGTTGATTAAGTGTGTCAAATTGTGTCGCATATATACTCGAGAGTAAAAATAATGAAAACATGCCTCTCTCTCTGTCTCTCTCTCTGTCTCTCTCTCTGTCTGTTTCTCGCTCTCTCCCCCCCTCTCTCTCTCTCTCTCTAACATACTGTGAAAGTATTGTTGAGAGAATAAATTGTCGCATTTTATATATCCAAAATTGTCAGTATCTGTGATATATATTCGCCACGTATGAAGTAAATAGACGACTCGGTAAAAACAGTAGACGTACAACATAACGTAACAGGTGTTACTGGGCCTTGGTAGGCGCTAACTTCATCAATAAAAACAATAGTGTGAAAGCCTGACAAAACTCTCTGTCCCTCTTCTTACAAAAGATATATCTATTCTACCCGCAAGTTTAGCGATGGAAATACCAACGTTATTACGACAAACTACTAAAATTAATATCTCAGTCACAAGCGCAGCTAATTGTGGATGTTCAATAAATTTTAGCATAACAGACATACGGACATCGTCTCTTATAAATAAAATCACCCCAATATAGACTACAGAAGATTATTTCTTTGTATCGTATCATTCTCGTCTAATGTAATCATTAGTCCTCATGCAATGTATACCCTCAATTTTCACTGATGATGACGTCAAGGAATTCAAAGTCGTACTACATGATTAAACGTTCTCCCTTCGCTTCTAAACGACCCTTCTCTTATCCTGTCACTCTTTCCGACCGACCTTACTGACTGTTCGATCCGAGCTCGAATGCCTCTGATCTTAAACTCCCTCTAAACCTTGCTTCTATTATTGAGACTCTCCCTTTCTGCTATGACGTCATATGTATGGCTCTACACGTGATCGACTCACGCGGCTTAAACATACGTGGCTCAACACATGTTCCCAAAACATGCTTCTGCAGACAAGAATTCTCACTAACCTATTTTTCAATATATTTTTAAATTGTATTGTTCATTATCTTTTTTTTAGCTGACCTTTTTTAATTCAATTTCCATAAAAGAATGAATAATTATGTCTTTTTACAAACAAACATATCTAAACTAAAAAAAAAGAAAAGTGAGAGTTCAATATAGAAACGTTGTTTTAATTTGAATAAAATAAAATACGCATCAAAAAATAAAATACGCATCAAATGCGCTCGAAAGCAAATCACCACGTAATATTAGGAAAATAAACAAACATTTTACTTGTTTGAAATTAATCACAAATATATATATATATATATATATATATATATATATATATATATATATATATATATATATATATATAACTACTTCATTTACTCACATAAAATTGATATACGAAAGTATAGATTTATGCGTAAACTTTGAGTATTTACTTCAAAAGTGCTCAATACGCAGGTAGAGCTAGTTAGTAATTTATAAAATATATATGGCGATTAAGCTACACTGAATATTCCGCGTTTCATCTACTCTAGGATTCGTCAGGCTTATGCGCGAATTCTGTGGGTGTTTATCGTTTTTATATGGTCCCTTTTCTATTGAGGATTTAGTTAGCCAATCAGCTTTCTAGTATCCACTGCGCCCCTTCCTATCAGCCAATGGGCATGCATTTTATCGGACAAAGGATTTATTTTAAAACTAGGTTAGTGTTTTTTTTGTTAGTTTATATATAAATATATATATGTGTACATACATATATGCATATATATACATGTATATGTATATATACATACATACATACATACATATATGTGTGATCGTTTATGTATATTCATGTTTATTTAATTTATTTATTTGTTTATTTTCTATTGTTTTTGTTAGTTTTAAAGCTATCTTGTATCGCTATCCTAGAATAAATTTTATTTTGTGAACACAGTTATTTGCTATTTCTCTTCTACAGTTTAATAAATGATGGGGTTCTTTAAAGTACATGATAGCACATTTTTCATGAAGGCATAATCTACATGGGTCGTCTCGATGCCTACACGTGGTAGCTTGTCTTATTATTTTCCATTCGACTAACGGCGAATGTCCGCTCTCTTTGAGTTCCCAGTATTTATTCGCTAGTGTTGTTTTTATACGGTGTTTTTTATTGTTGAATTTACTTTTGTGGTCATACTATTACCACAAAAGTACATTCAAAAATAAAAACATTTTAAGTTAACATGCATTTCTATCAATTTCTCTCCTTAGCAGCTATTTTACCGGCGTAGAACTAAGGCGATTTTTTCCCGCAACTCTGACTTATATATATTCAACAAGTCTATAGATAAGGAATTGATTTAGTTGTTTACTGGAGACCGTTCTTAATACAGACAATGATCCCCCTTTAAGAACTCGGACTTATTGTTGAGCACTCTCAGTTGAACTTAAAGTCGGTTCATTGAGCTCGAATGCGCAGATCATCATCTTATAATCATAAAGCTTACTGTAGGCGTCTAGATATTCATAAACATGTTAAATTCAACTGTATATCTCGTGGTTTGTTCCTTGCTAATGGAATCAGAGGTGGCTTCCTGGCCGGGTTCGAATCCCCTGACCAGCTGTAATCGTAACTGCCTGCACTAATTATTTCCAAAAGGATGAAACACCACTGTGTGTAGGTATGAAACATAATTGTATATATATATATACATATATATATATATATATATATATATATATATATATATATATATATATATATATATAAGTATATATATATACATATATATGTGTGTGTATATATATATATATATATTTAAATATGTATGAATAAAACATCATTGTTTATATCTTTTTTGTATTTATTTCCTGTGGGCTTACGTGTAGGAATACAATATATATATATATATATACATATATATACATATATATATACATACATATATATACATATATATACATATATATACATATATATATACAAATATATGTATACATGTATATGCATATATATATACATATATATATACATATATATACACATATATATACATATATATGTATACAGGTATATGCATATATATACATATATATACATATATATACATATATATGTATACATTCATACATTATATATATATATATATATATATATATATATATATATATATATATATATATATATATATGGCTTCATTGCCGGGATCGAGTCTCTCGACTGGTGTTAATCGTGACACCCAATACTAATGATTTCCGAAAGTATGAAACATTATATATATATATATATATATATATATATATATATATATATGATTGTAGCATCTTCACAGATGATTGCCGATTCAAGATTCATGTTCTGCATTAAGTATCCTGTCATGCGTCCTTACGTGAATTTGAAGGCCTGCAGCAGACTTACTGGGACGATGACAGATATGACACATTAAAGTCAATCTCTTAACGGAGTTGATTGGATCCGGATGAGGAGTACTGTCTTTGTGCGCAACCATGTGCCTTCTCAGTTCATATTTGATAAAAATTTACGTGACCATAAAATGCACCATTACGCATGCGCAAATAGATAGGCATACCTTACTGCTTATTACACACACTATGCTATTAGATCGCTGTGGAACATTGAATCACGATCTATATATATATATATATATATATATATATATATATATATATATATATATATATAAATATATATATATAAATGAAAATTACAATTGAATTTACCACAATGATCCAAGATAGTACAATTAAAGTAAGTTATAAATATTAAAGAATTAATATTTATAAAATTATCTCAGCCGGATATAAAAGCTCGATAAAACCAAATAGGAAATAGAGCTTATAATATGAGAAAACAGTTAATGAAATATGCTAAAAAAAACACTTTTAAATGAGTTAAAAACATATTTAATCTGAAAAGAAACACTAGATAAATGGATAGTCCTTAATCCGCGGAGTTTCGAAGAAATACTTTCCTTCTCATCAGAGGGTAGGAATTAGCAAAATGCGGGATCGGATTTTGCATGCAGAAGTATTTTATGAAACAACAAGTAAGTCAAAGATCTTACTTGAAAACAAAAAAGTGAAGCAGAGGGAATATGGTAAAGAAAAAGGTGATTACACACGAATGTATAGTCTGGTGGGAGATAAAAAATCCAGTGACGGGAAAATCCAAATGTAAAACTTCAAGAAAGTTAAAAGAATTTCCATTTGTACAAGTAAAATCCAAAGAAATCCCGTAATTGGAAGAAGATGGTTCATAATAATCCAAAGGCAGAAATCCATGGAATAATTCACAAAAAATGTGCACAAGGACAAAAAGAAAAGATTCCAATAATATTAATAAAAGAAAAATAAGATATGCTGTTCACTCTACTTCCGAGATATAAATATCTAAAATTGAATCACGATATATATATATATATATATATAGTCATCCACATACAGTACTGTTTCGCTGTTTCACAGCTCATCAGTGCGGCTAGACAGGCAACTACCTCAAGCCAGGATTTAAACCCGACCGTTTATACGGCAGTCAAGGCTTCTAACCATTACGCTATTGGCGGCTGCTTGAACGAGTAGTGAGTTTAACGATGTTTTGATATCGTCCGAAATACCTCCGCTCGATTTGTTTACACAAAGAGCGTCGCTTATATGCTAATGATAATTCGTTTTTCACTTCTCAATATGCTCAACTCAAGGTGAGGAGCATTATAGTCATCCACATACAGTACTGTTTCGCTGTTTCACAGCTCATCAGTGCGGCTAGACAGGCGGACGATATCAAAACATCGTTAAACTCACTACTCGTTCAAGCAGCCGTCAATAGCGTAATGGTTAGAAGCCTTGACTGCCGTATAAACGGTCGGGTCTCAATCCTGGCTTGAGGTAGTTGCCTGTCTAGCCGCACTGATGAGCTGTGAAACAGCGAACCAGTACTGTATGTGGATGACTATAATGCTCCTCACCTTGAGTTGAGCATATTGAGAAGTGAAAAACGAATTACCATTAGCATATAAGCGACGCTCTTTGTGTAAACAAATCGAGCGGAGGTATTTCGGACGATATCAAAACATCGTTAAACTCACTACTCGTTCAAGCAGCCGCCAATAGCGTAATGGTTAGAAGCCTTGACTGCCGTATAAACGGTCGGGTTTCAATCCTGGCTTGAGGTTGTTGCCTGTCTAGCCGCACTGATGAGCTGTGAAACAGCGAAACAGTACTGTATGTGGATGACTATAATGTCCTCACCTTGAGTTGAGCATATTGAGAAGTGAAAAACGAATTACCATTAGCATATATATATATATATATATATATATATATATATATATATATATATATATATATATATATATAATGAAATAAGTATTACAATTGAGTTTACTAAGAAAATCCAAGATGGCAAACCTAAAGTATATTATAAATATTTACGAGTTAATATTTATAAAGTAATCTAAACCAGATGTAAAAGCTCGATTGGACTACTTTGAACCATCTTCTAATATTCCTTTGAGTTTTACTTGTTGAAATGGAAATTTGATCAACTTTTTTGGATTTTACCGTTTTTGGATATTTTACCATTCAGCAAACAATCCATTCACGGGAAATCACATTTTTCTTCACCATATTCCCTCTGCTTCACTATTTGTTACCAAGTAAGAGCTATGACTTACTTGTAGTTTCATTGAATTAAAGCAAAATCTGATTACGCATTTTACTAAATCCTACCCTCTGATGAGAAGGAAAGTATTTTTCCGAAACTCCGCGGATTAAGGACTATCCACTTATTGTGTGCTTCCTTTTTAAAATTAAATATGTTTTTAACTCTTTTGCAAAGTGTTTTTAACATGTTTTATTAACTACTTGTTCTTGTATATATATATATATATATATATATATATATATATATATATATATATATATATAAAATTTATTTATACAAACATTAATGGCTACATATGTGCATACATGTTTCTGTAATCACGCGTGCTAAGGGAGATTACGTCTTCAGCCCAAGAATTATCGTCGATAATTCTTGGCCTTAAGACGTAATCACCCAACGCGGGTGATTACAGAAACATGTATGCACATATGTCGCCATCAATGTTTGTATAAATAAATTTAATATACCTACTCTGTTCACTCATTGAGAACTCTTTGGTAGACACTTGTTGTTTTATTGGATGTACTGCTAGGAAACTAAACTCTACTGGCTATATATATATATATATATATATATATATATATATATATATATATATATATATATATATATATATATATATTCGAAGATTACAAAAAAAACGTAACAAGTCGCATCGCAATTCATTATTTCTATAAGAAAAAATTAACTTTTCGCATGTTTAAAAAGGATGTGTCCTCCATAGTATTAGACCTGACCGAATGGTTTAATGTAGGCATAGACCGATTCATACCATCCAAAAAAATTCCAACAAAAACAAATAGAAAGCATATCTTGCTTTATATGGTATTAAGCACTCTTGTATTAACCTCGTTAAACTTTATTTCTTACTTGTAAAAATATTATCCTTGTCTTATATATATATATATATATATATATATATATATATATATATACCCCCATATATATATATATATTTATATATATATATATATATATATATATATATATATATAGTAATTTATAAAATATATATGGCAATTAAGCTACACTGAATATTCTGCGTTTCATCCACTGTAGGATTTGTCAGGCTTATGCGCGAATTTTGTGGTTGCTTCTTGTTTTTATATATGTTGAGGATTTCTAGTTAGCCAATCAACTTTCTAGTATCCACCAGAAACGCAGAATATTCAGTGTAGCTTAATCGCCATATATATTTCATAAATCACTAACTAGCTCTACCTACGTATTGAGCACTTTTGAAGTAAATACTTAAAGTTTACGCATAAATCTATACTTTCGTATATTAAATTTGTGTGAGTAAATGAAGTAGTTATATATATATATATATATATATATATATATATATATAATTCAAACGCAGTAGTGCTTGAGTATATGATGAAGTGTTAGTTTTACTCATTTAAAACCACTTGTAAGCTTCGTTGCTCACTTATTTTGCAACCAAATTTCAAACAATTTTTAAAGTTATGTCACCTTCCTCACAATATTTCGAAAAAAAAATCAGTGTTCCTGCAGAAAAATAAAAGTTATAATAAAATTACTGTGTCAAAAATTATCAGAATGTGTAAGGAACGTAGCGACAATTTTTTTGATTGGCTGTTGGTTAGCAACCAAATCTGTTACGCTGCCTCAAATCAAATATCTCCTTAAACAAAATAATTAAAAATTCGTTCTTGTTTTTTTGTCATTATTGTCACTGGATATGTTCTTTATTTCATAGAAATATTGTTTTATTACCGAAAATATACATACTTAGCCACTTGCAATGAAGTGAGACACATATAAAAATATACAGGAAAATAGAAAAATTAGCTTTCAAAATATTTCTTCGAATTCCACAAAAATCAGCGAAATAATGCTCTTTCATTTTCTGCGTTTCATAGTAATTTCACAATTAAAAAAAAAAATTGACCTGCAGTAAAGCGACTCACATGGTTATTATTTGTGTGTATATATATATATATATATATATATATATATATATATATATATATATATATATATATATATATATATATACAGTGTGTCCACAAAGCCTGGCTACATTATGTAGCCAGACTTTGTGGAAGCATCCTGTAGATTATGTAACCAGACTTTGTGGCCACCCTGCATATATATATATATATATATATATATATATATATATATATATATATATATATATATATATATATATATATATATATATATTTCGACTGGTCGTAATCATGACACCCTGCACTTAAGATTCCCGAAAGGATGAAACAATAGTGTCTGTAGGTATTTAATTATTATAGTAGAAAATAATTATATATATATATATATATATATATATATATATATATATATATATATATATATATATATATATATATAGGGTGTCCACAAAGCCTGACTACATTATGTAGCCAGACTTTGTGGGCACTCTGTATATATATATATATATATATATATATATATATATATATATATATATACATATATATATACACACACTAATACACACACACATATATATATATATATACACAGAGTGTCCATATATATATATATATATATATATATATATATATATATATATATATATACAGGGTGGCTACATAATGTAGCCAGACTTTGTGGACACCCTGTATATATATAGTCATCCACATACAGTACTCTTTCGTTGTATCACAACTCATCAGTGCGGCTAGACATACACCTTTTCCCAGCCGTGGATCAAACCTACAACTATCGTGTTGGCAGCTCTAACCACTAGACTAAGAAGCAGTTCCCGTAAATATTTCTCCCCAGATGCCTATTAAATTTGCCCGTCCCACAGGGCTCAAACTGTCAGTTTGTTTACAAACAAACAGTGGGCTTCGCTTGAAATGGAAAAGTGTTATATCATTGTAACATTCTAATAAGTATCTCACTGCTGATGCAATTCTACATCTGCATGAGAACTGAATACGTCCTACAATGGAATACTGTTGCCACATTTGGGTTGGAACTGCTAAATGCAATATCTTGCCTTGATAGAGTTCAAAACCGGTTTCAAAACCTAGTAGGTAATGCACTTTTCTCTTCCCGGCAATCTCTTCCTCACAAAACATACGTTGCGAGGCTCTCGCTGCTCTATCTTTATTTTCATGACAAATTCTCGTCTGAGCTCCAATTCATGCCCCCATCTGCCAAACTAAAAAAATACTCGATAAGTTACAGCATCTATACACCATTTTCCCCACACTTTATCTATACCTAATTCCAAATGCAGATTCACTGAACAAAGTTTCTTTCTTAGAACTGCCCGTATGTGGAACATTGTTCCATTACCCTGCTTTTTGGCCGATTATTTTTATTTTATTTTTTTTTATTACATTTTCACCCCAAACAAGGCACATTGCCACTTTGGTGTAGGAGGCTACTATCAGGGGAAACATCTACTGGTGTACTATGTAGGGATTTGGGCAGCGAGATGTTGGTTCACATTGCACTTGAACTTATGCAAGTCAGTACAGTTGGGGAAGCAGTGACCTGGAATGGAATTCCAAAGTCTAGCAGTTCTGGGGAAGAAACTACTGGAGTAGAAAGATCTTTTACATGTAGGGATCTCTACAGTGTGGGGGTGGGATTTTGCAGCTTGTCGGATCTCTCGAGGGTGTTTACGTCGTGGGGGCACAAGTGATTGCAGTTCATCAGAGCATTCACCATTATAATACTTGTAGAACAGGCAGAGGGATGCAACGTTTCGACGATGGGACAGAGGCTGAAGCTTAGATGCCAGTTCAGGGCCTATCAGATTTGCGACTCTCTTTTGAACCCTGTCAAGGAGCGAGAGACTAGTAGCCGATGCACCAGCCCAAATATGACAGCAATACTCCATACATGGGCGAATAGTGACCTTGTAGAGGTACAGGATACTTTCGGGTGTTAGAAGTTTTCTAGAACGGTAGAGAGAGCCCACCTTCCTCGCAGCGGCCCTGGCAATGCTCTCGATGTAATTGTTCCAGCTCATGTTTCCTGTGAACGTTAGGCCAAGGAGCTTGAGAGACATACTCTCAGATAAAGAGTCGTTGGCCATTGCTATAGGTGGTAGAGAAGGTTTCTTGTAATTATTGAATGAAACCAGTTTTGTCTTGGCGGCATTGAACGTGACCATCCATTTTTGTCCCCATTCCACTACTGATTGGAGGTCATCCTCTAGTGTTTCTACCATTATTTTATATATATGTTCATTTGTTTTTCTGTCGTGCCTGCTATAAAGTGTGGTGTCATCAGCATATATACCCATCTCAGAGTCAATTTTGTCAGGGAGGTCATTTATGAATATCAGGAACAGCAGAGGTCCAAGGATAGATCCCTGGGGCACTCCCGCATTTATATCATATTGTTTAGATGTACGACCGTCGAGGACACCCTGGATTTTTCTCTTATCTAAGAAGGATTTAATTATGTTAAGTATTCTACCAGTGATACCGTATGATCTAATCTTCCTGAGAAGACCCTCATGCCATACCCTGTCAAAAGCCTTGGATATATCTAGAGCTACCGCTCTGCCCTCTCCCGCTTTGTCCAGTGAATGGTATATGCGTTCAGAGATTACAGTGAGGATGTCTGCCGTGGAACGGGCTTGTCTAAATCCATATTGTTGGTCGGTCAGAAGTTTAGAATCTGTAAGGTGCTGGACTAGAGCATGGTTAATTAAGGTCTCAAATATTTTGGCAAAAAGTGGGAGGATGCTAATAAGGCGATAATTTAATGGGTCAGTTCTTTCGCCAGAATTCTTGAATACTGGTACCACAGAAGCAGTTTTCCAGCAGCCCGGAAAGCAAGATTCATTAAGGCATTTGTTGTAGAGTTTGGAGAGAACTGGAGCTACTTCGGCTGAGCACTTTTTTAATAGCACAGCTGGGATGAGGTCGGGTCCACATGCTTTTGAAGTGTCAAGGTTTTTTATGATAGCATGCATCTGAGCAGGGGTGATTATTAGATCGTCAAGCGTGGCGTCTGTCCGCATAGGAAATTGAGGTAGGGGGTGGTTTAGAGGGTCCAGTGTGGAGTTTGAGGCAAACCGACTGGCAAGCATGTTAGCTTTCTCGGTTGCTGAGCAAAGAACCTCATGATTGTTGGTTAGTGGAGGAATTGTTGATTGCCCATTATTTACTACACTGTTGTAGATTTTCCAGAAGTCACGAGTTCCTAGTTTTTGTGCTTCGATGCGTTTTTTAGTGGTTTCCGTAAATTCCCTCTTAGCTGTCGCTATTTCTTTCTTAACGTTACTTCTAGCTTCTATGTACTTCTGTCTGTTTGAACTAGACTTATGTCGGTTAAACCTGCGGAATGCATGCTGCCTTTGGGCAATGGCAGTTGCGCAAGTCAAAGTAAACCATTGGGGAGAGTGGGGCTTGCTATAGAATTTCCGCATGGGAACATGCGCTTCGATTGCAGTTTTGAACCATTCAGCGGTCTCGGTTGCACACTGTTCAGCAGGAAGAGAAAAAATATTTCCCCATGGGGCGTCTCTGATAAGATCTCTGATTGCTTCCCAGTCATCCTTTTTATAATATCTCGTTGTTTTGAGCACTGACTCTTCAGTTTTGGGTCTAGAGTTTAGGGCGATTTCAACCATTATCACCGCATGATCAGCGTTCCCAAGTGGGCTGTCGGCTTTCGTTACACAGTCATCAGGAACTGTGGTCAAAAACAGATCTAATAGTGATGTGTGTTGTTCTTCCTGATCATGGAAGCGGGTTGGAAAAGTAACAATTTGCGATAGGGAGTGAGATACAGAGAAGCTATGAGTGGCGCTGCCTGCTGCATCTGTGTAAGTAGAGAATCCAAGCCAGTTTTTATGATGAACATTAAAGTCACCAAATACATGTACTTGGGCGCTAGTGTCGAAGGAGAGTGCTGTGTCTATGCTGTCAGCTACTTTGTTTATTATGGTGCAGTCTTGGGTCGAGGGAGAGCGGTAGAGAAAGTAAAAGTAGCTAATGTTGTGTTGTATGATTATGGTAGCCTTCAAGTCCAATGTAAACAATTTCTTGTTTATCCGCCCTTAAAAATAATCCAAATTCTACCCTATCAACACGATTTACGATTACTTCACTACCTCTTTATATTTATTAACTCTCATCCTCGAATAGCCTTCGGACCTTGATAAGTGGTGACTTCCATGTAATATATATATATATATATATATATATATATATATATATATATATAATCATTTCCTGTTAAACTATTAAAAATCCAATGGATTAAACGAGATTTATATAAAAGTTTTCAATAATAAATAGAGCAAGTATATATATATATATATATATATATATATATATATATATATATATATATATATATATATATATATATACTAGCAGTTCAGCCTTGCTTTGCGTGGGCCCTATGTAATGTTCATAACTTTATATGCATATATATATATATATATATATATATATTAAAAAGTTTGACTCATGTCCAGTTAACCTATATTTAAAATATCAAATGTTTATACCAAAAATTGGCGAAGGAGTTTGGTAGAGTCTGCACAGGTCAACTCTTTCAGCTGTCATCTCTTTTCAACCAAATTTTCACCAAAAGCTGATTAAAAAGCTTGCTGCATGTTTGAATAACTTTTATGTAAAATTTCAAATGTTTAGACCCAAATTTGACTGCACAGTTATCTAGAAACCTCAAAGGTAAAATCTTTTGAACTTTGACATATTGACAGCCAAATTTTCGGCAAAAAAAAACGCTTAAAAACTTGCTCTATATTTAAATATACGTTATCTAAAATTTCAAATGTTTAGAATAAAAATTGGTTGAGTAATTTGGTAGAGACCGCAGAGGTTATTTGTTTTTTTAACTTTGACCCCAATTTTTACCCGTTAACATTTATTGCTCAAATCAAATTAAAAAGTTTGATTCAGGTTCAAGTAACCTACATCTAAATTGTTAAGTGTTTAGACACAAAATTGGCGGAGGAGTTTGGTAGATATCTTACAGGTCAAATCGTTGATCTTTTACCCATTGACAACGAAATTTCTGGCCGAATACCGATTAAAACGATTTTCTCAAAACTCAATACACCCTATGTCAAATCTCGAGTCTGTAGACTGAAAATTGACAGAGTAGTTTGGTAGGGAATGTACACACAGAGACATAACACACAGACAGACATATATATATATATATAAACACAAATATTAATATATATATATTTATATTTGTATTTAGATGCATGTAAAATATTTTCTATGTTTTTCCACATAAGGAAAATCGACTCCATACTGTTCATTGTTAAAGTGTTTTTTGCCACTACGGCCAGGCTGTTCTTGTGCAAATTTTCAAACGACATAATGTTTGAATTTGTCCGAATAGTCTTGAAACATTTGTAACTAACGATGAAATACACTATTTGTTGATATCAATCTATTCCTTGATGTCTTGAATTTGCTAAAACAATATATATTTGTATTTATATATTTATATATGTACATATATCTACATACATATGCATTATACAAATATATATGCTTGTTTGTGTACGCGTTTGCCTGTGTGCGTCTGTGTGTGTACGATTAAAAATAAAACACGTCCGTTCTTGTCTGGTGATGAACATCGTATTTTAAAGCGAACATCCCCGATGGACAGAAACTTTCATACAGCATCTAAAGAAAATTTCTTTCGTTTGAAGTGCAACTCCATCAACGAGTTCTATCATTAAATGCGTTTTCTGTTTATCCAACGGACTTGGGTGGCGCCTGGACTCAGTAGAGGTTGTCTACTAAGAAATAAAAAAATGGGGGTCATAAGTGCCAAGTTGAAAGAAATGGGACTGATGCAGGGATGAAAAAAATAACTAAAAACGGACAAATTTATGAGAAATCTGTTTAAATATTTGTAAATAATCGATTTGCTCGAGTTACCGGAAAATTAACTTTGAACAAGACTAGGGACAAAAGGGCCAACTGGGTACGATTAGTTTATATATATCTATATCTATACGTCAATATATATATATATATATATATATATATATATATATATATATATATATATTAAAATAGAAAAAATGTGAGCATGATAAGTAATATGGTTAAGCTTAAACATGGAAAAGTAAAAGACCAGTTGTTAAAGCTGAAAATGAAAAGGACAAAATATCTTAGTAAAAAAATATCTTAATTTTAATATATATATATATATATATATTAGATAGATAGATAGATGGATAGATATTTCATACATATACACGTGTGTACGAAGTTTTCACCACCTCTTTCTCTCGCTACACATTTTAAATGTATAAAATATATGGAGAGAGAGAGAGAGAGAGAGAGAGAGAGAGAGAGAGAGGGGGTGAAATTATAAAATGTTTGGAGAGAGAGAGGTGGTGAAAACTTCGTACACACCTGTACATGTATAAATTAATATATATATATATATATATATATATATATATATATATATATACTAATGAAAATATAACTTTCTCATGTCATCAGAATTGTAAGAAAAACTAAAAGGAGAAATTAAGAAAGAAGAAACCTACTTCGGTTATGGAGTTTTCAAATTAAATGCTTCTCATCAGAATAGAAGGGTCAGGACTATACAGATGCAAATATATATTAACAACTGGTTTAATAATAGTTCAATATGAAATGTTATTAAGTTAATTTTGTATTGATGAAATATACTATGGAATATTGATGAATTATAATGAACATCGACACACAAAACATAATTATGCAAAAACACGCAAATACCTATACACACATGCATATATATATATATATATATATATATATATATATATATATATATATATATATATATATATATATATATATATTAGTGTGTGGACGATTCTAATTTTTTACCCGATTCCGATATAATTAGGGATTCCGATTCCGATTCTTTAAAAATTTCTAAATATTTAACTGATTTCTGTAAAAAAAAAAAAAAAAAAAAACAGATATACAGATTCTTTCCTAAACGTAAAATTACATTTTTGCAGGGTGAGCTATAGATTTTAGCTTTGCTGGTCTTTTAAAATCAATAAATATTTAGTATTCTATCGATATTGCCAGTAATTATTTTGCTTTAAACAAAATCAAATAATAAGAAAAGAATCGTTTTGGCATCGGAAAATAGGCACCAATTCTTTCAATTCTGATACCGATTCCGATACCCTCCAGATTCGTCGACTTTTCCGATTTCCAATTCCGATTCAGATTAATCGTCCCAAAACTAATATATATATATATATATATATATATATATATATATATATATATATATATATATATATATATATATATATATATATATACAAATAGTTTTATAGATAGTGAGTAAGATGTAGAGAGAGAGGTGTGATGTTGATAAAGTTGAATGATCTTTGTCATCGAATATTTCGAAACATTTAAAACAAAAAAAAAACATTATTTTTTACGAGATCTGATTAATGAGCATATTTCGATGAAAAATTGCTTTTCTAATTGTTTTTCTAATTGCTTTCGACGATTTCAAATTAGCCCTGTCTGAAGTAATGGCGTCGCGTCGTGCAGTAAAACTGCCACGAAAAAGATCTCAGCCTGACTAGAAATTAAGAATAAATATATGATTGCGTTTTGAAAACATTTACATGAAATTTTGTAATACTTTTTTGATAACTTGAGAGGAATCTTAGTTTGCAAACTCCAACATCCAATAATATAACTGCATTTTGATATCACACACATATACACACGCAATCATGCACGCACAAACACACACACACACACACACACACACACACACATATATATATATATATATATTGCCGGATCAAATACACGATGGAGAGTTTTCTATGAATTTTTTTTTCTCATTGCAAAATTATATTGTCATGTATTTTTTCTAAGCAATAAATTTCTAATTTTTCTTAAGAGTATATGCATAAAAAGGGATGCTATTGAAATAATAATAAACGTTTGTATCTCCATAACCAAACAGATCTGTAAAAAATGTTCCTAAATTTTAACAGGCTGAAGATGTTGTTACGTACGCATGAAACGCATGAAAAAAATTTGGAATGTATATATATATATATATATATATATATATATATATATATATATATATATATATATATATATATATATATATTAGAAACAATGTTTTTTTTTTACTCACGTTTACCCCTGACAATGAATATTGTCAATTGGTCGCAAGGGGTTGGAGCTTAGTTGACAAGAACCATTTAAGTTAAAACTCTTTCTTAGACCCTATCCAAGGAGAGGCTAGTGGCAGAAGCACCAGCCAAGATGTAGCAACAATGCTCGGTGCATGGGCGAATGGTGACCTTGAAGAGATACAGGATGCTCTCATGTGTGAGTAGTCTTCTAGCTCAATAGAGGGAACCCACCTTATTTGCGGCAATGTCCTAAATGGATTTGTTCCAGTTCATATTGCCCGTGAATGTTAGGCTGAAGAGTTTGAAGGAAGAGTTCTCAGGTAGTGTGTTATTTGCCATGAAAATTGGAGATTGGAGAGGCGTCTTTTAATTGTTTTATTTGCAGCAACCGTCGCAATATCCTCAATATATTTGTTCTATTTCATATTGCCCGTGAATATTAGGCATCTTGGGGAGTGATCTTAGTTAATTTTGTCTCGGAATACCCCCTATAATCGATAATCGAAACCGTTATTTTGATTTATCTATCATCGGTAAAGCCATTTTTTCCAGGTCCTAACAAACATGATAACATTCTACTGTGGATAGTTGACAGCGTTATTTCTTTTTCTTTTGCATGAAGTGGTCTGTAGGTTCAAACACCGCACGTAAATTTCTCAATGATTTGTTTTCGTTAACTGGAAATACGATTGTATAAAATAATTTTAGAAAAAACAAAAAAACAAAAAAAAAAAAACAGTAGGTTCTCTAAAGTGCAATGTAGAATAACATATATTTTGTACTAAGTTACTGCATCGAGGCACGTGAAGCTTCCTCCCGGGCGATTTCACGGATTTCGATGACAATAAAATTGTAAAAGTGTAAAATATTCGTTGATCATCATTCATGGACAAATAACATTTCGATATGTTCACGTAATCGTTTCAAGCAAAACATTATTCATCGATAATTTGATACCCGCTATCCAACAATAATAGACTGCTATGCTTCTGAATTTTTAGTCGCGTGCAAGCGACTCTATAAATCACTGCGTCGGTCGGTCTGTCCATAACAATTTTGTGCTTGGCCTTTTTGGTTAAGATCAAAGGTCTTTTGTTAATAGATGCTGTTCTTAGCTTTTTAAGATCAAAGTGTTGTATCTGTTCCGGCAGATACTGCAAGCAAAGACGATATGTGGGGGCAGCCCCGAATATAAGACCTTGGTTAATGTAGGGGCAACCCTTCATACCAATTGTCACTATCCAGCTCCCCTACTCCCCGGGGAGTTGGTCCCCATTTCCCTTTCACTCCTCATGTTAAAAATAGGCCTTGCGCCAATTTGCTCGGTGGGGGAGCAAATAAATACCCTTTTCTTGGCCTTTTGGCCAAGATCAAAGTGTATTATCTGTTCTTACTACATGCTTGCCAAATTGAAAGTTTGTAAATATACTTTTTGTGTAGTCGCGGTTTTACTTTTTGTGCGTCATCAGGGATCTGTGTTGGGTTGTGCAGGGAATTGTGGAAAAATTTATTTAAATAGTAGGTGGTTGTGCGATAAACTTCATTGGGAGTGCTGGTGGTGGTGGGGTGTTAGTGTGATGGGGTAGGGGCAGAGCGTGCCGGTTCTAGGGTCAGTAGTAAGAACGGCTTGGTTGTAGGTGAGATGGGAGGAGTTATATGAGGTATTTAAGTAAATTGATGCTGTATCGAAATGCGATCTGGTTAAGGCTGGGGTTTTG
>NC_136512.1:82764482-82781982 GCF_053919585.1 Euprymna scolopes | reverse complement strand
TATATATAAAATTTCAAGTGTTTAGACACAAAATTAGCAGAGGAGTTTGGTAGAGTTCTCAAACGTCAAATCATTGAATTTTGACCCCTTAATCACCAAATTTCTGGCCGAAAACCGATCACATCAATTTTTCCAAATCTCAGTACGCTGTACATCAAATTTCGAGTTTGTAAACTAAAAATTGACAGAGTTATTGCCTAGGGAAATGTACACACACACAGACACACAGACATACACTTTCACTTTTATACATATATATATATATATATATATATATATATATATATATATATATATATGGATTTTTTTCATTATGGTTTCATGTTTTTTAATTTATTTATTTATGTTTATTTTTCCTCCGTTTTCTCCCTCTCTCTCTTTCTCTCTCTCTTGCTATTTCTCTGTCTCTAACTTTTTATTCCATTCTTTTCTTTCTTTGTACTTATTTTCTTGTTTCCTTTTATAGAAATCGCTTTAGGCGAGGCATGAAGCCACTTAATATAAAGAGCTAAAAATTCTACTTCAAGGTCTAAAACTTGCCAACGAGAACTGTTAGATCGAATAGTCTCACTCAGAAAACAGCAATTTTCCCCTCTTTGTCAGAACGTGGTTCATTTTTTTAAATCATATTTTCACGCCAAACAAGGCACACTACTACTTGGATGTAGGAGACTACTATCAGGGGCATACTATGTAGGGAGTTGGGCAGCAATATGTCGGTTCACGTTACACTTGAACTTCTGCATGTCAGTAAAGTTGGGGAAGCAGTGACCCGGAAGGGAATTCCAAAATCTAGCAGTTCTGGGGAAGAAACTACTGAAGTAGAAACTCTCTTACATCTAGGGATCTCTACTTAGCTGCTTGTCGGGTTTGTCCAGGGCATTTACGTCGTGGGGGCACAAGTGCTTGCAGTTCGTCAGCGCATTCACCATTAAAATACTTGTAGAACAGGCAAAAGGGATGCAAAATTTCGTTGGTGGGACAGAGGTTGAAGCTTAGTTCAGGACCTATCAGGCTTGAGACTCTCTTTTGGACCTTGTCTAGGAGCGAGAGACCAGTAGCAGATGCACCAGCCCAAATATGGCAACAATACTCCATACATGGGCGAATGGTGGCCTTATAGACGTACAGGATACTTTCGGGCGTTAGTAGCTTTCTAGCATGGTAGAGAGAGCCTACCTTTCTCGCAGCAGTCCTGGTAATGCTCTCAATGTAATTATTCCAACTCATGTTTCCTGTGAACGTTAGGCCGAGGAGTTTAAAACAAGTACTTTCAGTTAATGAATCTTTGGCCATTGCTATGACAAAATAAGAAAAGCAAGAGTTACGCGGCTGTCACAATCAAGCTCAAGGTCCATTTTGTACTTTCATTTCACTTTACGTATCGCTTCGTCTTATTTTTTATTTTTATCTCTTTTTTATTAAACCTATTTTTTGTTTGTATTATTATTCATCGGACTACTGTTCTCATCTTGAGTGTGATTTTCACAACGTTTCGGTCGATATAACCTCCAACCTTCTTCAGTTGTATCTTGTTGAACTCGGGAATGTTTCTGTCGCACTCGGGAATTTGGACGGAATTACGAGCGGAACCCTTTATTTACTTCACGGGGTTGCGTGCTCTTGTTCCGTCAGCCATGACTGGATAGAGGTCTAAAGTAATTCGCAAATGTATATTTCGGTCGCCCACATTGAGGCTTGAACCTTCAACCTTCAGCAGAATATCATTTTTACAATTGATTTTTCCCAATACTCTAACCACTGCGTCACGGGTCCTCACGGACCTTACTTAGAACCTCTATCCAGTCATGGATGACGGAACAGGAGCACGCTACCCCCGTGAAGTAAATAAAGGGTTCCGCTCGAAATTCCGTTCAAATTCCCGAGTTCGACAGAAACATTCCTGAGTTCAACAAGATACAACTGAAGAAGGTCGGAGGTCATATCGACTGAAACGTTGTGAAAATCACTCTAAAGATGAGAACAGTAGTCTGATGAATAATAATACAAAAAACCAGTCCTCATCTCAAAAATTCATGTTTTTTGTTATTTCTTCCGTTCTTTCTCTGTCTTTTTCTAATTCTTTTTCTTTCCTTCTTTCTTTCTTCCTTTCTGTAGTTTTAATTCCTTGTTTTTCTTTACGTCCTGTTATGCTTCCTCATTTTTTTTTTCGTTCTCCGTATCTTCCACTCTCTCTTGTCCATTTTCTCGTTTTCTTTATTTTTCTGTGCTTTCCTTCTTTTTTATTTTCAACTATACAGCATAGAACGGTAAATTCATTGCCGTAAAGAAAACATCACTACAACATGGGTCCGGAACTGGGAGATTCCCTTTTCCACAAGCGCCGGCGGGAGCTCGGACAATACTCGGCGAATACTCGGTAGATAGCGACAGTTAGGCTAGCTTTGGTCTTGTGGGAGTTCGTGTTGGTGATGTTCTCGACATATGACCAAACGAATTATTCAAGCGGGTTCAGGTCGGGGAAGAAGAGGGGCCAGTGAAAGAAAGGTACAAAGTCGGTGCACTCATTCTGTAACTAAGCCTGGGTCTCTTTGGACTTGTAGGCCGGCGCCGAGTCCTGCTGTCACATCCAGGATCTGTCTGCGGCCGCCCGATTGAATCAGGAGATCATTTTATTCTTAAGAACATCCAGGAGCAATTTAGTGTTGACTTTAAAGCTAACTTCGAAGACATGAAGTTACATGATGTAAGCCCACTTGAAACGACCCCAAAAACCATAACCATGGCCGGAAATTTTGTTGAGCTGTGCTCTCAAACGTTGGACCGTCCAAATTTACATATCATAACCGTGCCTAGAAACTTTGTTTTCATCACCCTGGGCATGTCCCTGTTATGCGTGGCAATCCAGATATGCATTTTGAGGGCACTGGCAATGGTCCTGTTGCCAAAACTTGTATCAGTAGAGAGCATGAGTTGTACAGTGGCGTATCTCTGGTCTCGCTCGTTAAAAATTGTGTCATTTTCAGACCGGATAGAAGGCTTTTATCGCTTTTGGGATTTGTGCAAAACTAGCCAACTAGTACATAGCCAGCGACAAAAAAAAAACTGGTTTTATATAAATGGAAATGGAATCATGTCGTCTTTTCTATGGCGACAATTTTATCGTTCCACCCTGTATATTTTTATATTCTATTTTATTTTTCTCTTTTTCATCTTTTGATTTATGTTTTTACTTTTTTTTTTTGCTTTTTGTGTATTTGTTTTTATTTTGAGTTTTTTTTTTTTACTGTATTTTCGTCCCTTTGCGTTTACTTAGTATTTTTTTACAAGTATTTTCTTTTCTTTTCTTTTTCTTTCTTTCTTTCTTTCTTTCTCTTTTATGGTTTTCTTCCTATGTTTTTCATTTTCTTTTTTCGTTTCTACTTCTGTGTCTTTCACCCTCCTTTCTTTTCGCTTTTTTTTTCTGTTCTTTCCTTCTTTCTTTATTATAAAAATACATTTTTAATTATACATTTACATGTACTGTTTTTTTTTTCTCGTTTCCTTTGTTCTTGCTTTGTCCTCCCTTTGCCTTTTATCCGCATCACCGAGCTACCAGTTTCATTCTGTCATACCTTCCCTATGTCTTATCGGTGCTAATCAGAGGGCGCGAAATATTAAACAAAAATACATTTCTTTAAGTCCCTTCGGGCAACAAAGACAGAAAAACAATTAGGTTGTATCATCGTTATCTAAAACCAACACCTTTCCCACGCGCCCTTACACTTATATATATATATATATATATATATATATATATATATATATATATATATATATATATATATATATATAATAAAAGACAAGGAGAATTTTATTACATTATCATGTTAATCTATTTTGCCGACATCTTTGTATGATGCTGATTTTTTCTCATCTTCTGATGAGAAGCATTTAGCTTTGAAATGCTGTGACCTAAAGATTTTTCTTTCCCTTATTGTGATCGTCATGATAATGGTAATATATATATATATATATATATATATATATATATATATATATTTGTAGTCATCGACATAGAGTCCTGTTTCGTTGTATCACAACTCATCAGTGCTGCTAGACTAGCATCTCTCCCAAGCCAAGGATTGAACCTAGAACCGTCGTGTTGACAGCCGGCAGTTCTGACACTCGACCATGGAAGCGACGCCCGTAAATAACTCGTCAGAATGTCTATTTAAATAGACACCCGCCACCACTTTTATAGTGCTCAAATCGCTTGTTTGTAAACAAACAGACAACGAGCTTCGCATTTTTCAGCCCATTAATTAGCGGGTGAGATTATTTATGACAGTGCTCATAAAATATGATCTGTTTAGAATATATATATATATATATATATATATATATATATATATATATATATATATATACATTCTAAACAGATCATATTTTATGAGTAAAAAAAAAAAATTCTCGAGCTGAGATCGAAATAAAAACCTGAATGCAATGATTCAAGCACAATGCCCATCGGGCTAGCTTTGCACAAAACTTGTAAAAGTGTTTTCAAATCTACTTATTCTTAACATCAGGAAGTTGCCATGTGTACAATTCGCACATGCACAGTCGTGGAACAGTTGACAAACAGATGAAAATCCGATTACCTCTAAGTACCGATTTTAAATTTTTACCCCTTCGCTGCCATTTAGTGGATTCAAAAATTTCCACGTGTCTGATTACTCTATATACCAATTTTCAAGTCTGTAAATCAAAGATTCGTTGAGCATAGTTTTAGAGGTGTTCTCACACACGGATATGTGCACTGTTATGGACACAGATTATATCTTAATATGCAAGCGGTAGGGCAATAAACATAATAGAACTGAGATCACTTAGGAAATTATTAAAAATCACATAAAATAAAGTATTGTCAACGCCTTGGTGCCCTTGGAGAAACATTCAAAGTTGAGTTTAAAATGCACAAACGACCCTCGAAAATCTATAAACTTTTATGCACTGAAACTGCTCGCCTCGTCATCTAATAGCTAAGTATTATGGTTAAGTTAGATTGGACAAGATTGGATAACTGATGTCAATATTAACTGCTGAGTTGATTTACACTTAAAAAAATATCTTTAAGAGGTAGCCCTTCACTTTTAAGGAGGGTAGCTGCATCTGCTTATTTAAGATCTACTTTTTAACGAGATTTCCCCCAGGGTGATTGGAAAAGGCAAGTCAATAAAGGAATGATGGAGTTTTAAGTTTTGCAGACTGGTAAGCTGGGCAAAGACCGTTGAGTGGTTTTCTCTTGTATATAATAATAAAAAGGAGTTTCGTTTAGAACGACTTGCCTTGCTTATTTTGTTGTTGTTTTTTTGTAGTCATTGTAAAGAAACCAACTAGTACATATGCTCTGAAACCGGAAAAGTTACTTCATTGAGCTTGTTATTTGAAACAAGTTGGATAATATTATAATGGGTACGTACCTTAAATATATATGATTTATCTATCTATCTATCTATCTATCTCTCTCTCTCTCTCTCTCTCTATATATATATATATATATATATAAAACATATAAACACACAGAGACAGACACACAGACTTACATGTCTATCTATCTATCTATCTATCTATCTATTATATAAAAGTCACTTTGCATGTGTGTGTGTATGCGAGTTATCTTCCTCATAGGTTCCCAAACGGCTGAGTCTTATTTTATTTTATTTTTTTTTGAAAATTTCATAAAATGGTCATTTATATATCTGGCAGTGTTCTTAGATATGTTTTGTAAATAAATTCATCCAATAAGTATCGAAAATACAAAAAAAAATCGATCTTGCAAATATTCTCTCTCTTATAGAATAAACAAAAAATAATTTTTACAGGGAATATTTTACGTTACACCGGCCAATGTAATGTAAAATATCTTTCCTATTAAAATTCTTCTTTTTTTTTTATCTATAACAGAAGAAATCCTATGTTTTAGATCGTCAAACCCGAGTATCAGCTGGCGTGATGTTGTAAACAAACGTAGAGGAAATTGAATGAACAACAGATTATCATTTTTTATTTTTTTATCTTTTATTTTTTATTTTGCCAATACTACATACACATTCTACATGAATAAAACTATCTTGTGTAAGCGTATAGTACGATCGGACAACTCGTATATATATATATATATATATATATATATATATATATATATATATATATACGTTGTCATGAGTTCGATCCGAACTTATGTTGACGACTAAGAGCCAGAAACATGCATGCCCATAGGTACATTTTATGCACCTAAAATAATATTTAATAATAAAAATAAATAAATAAATATGTCTCCTAAAAATTAGGGCGATATATATATATATATATATATATATATATATATATATATATATATATATATATATATATATATGTATGGCAATTAAGTCATAGACAATATTCCGTGTTTCATCTAGGCTAGGTTTCATCAGGCTAGGATTCATAAACCTGATGAATCCTTGCGTGGATGAAACGCGGAATATTCTGTGTAGCTTAATCGTCATATACATTTTATAACTTACTACCTAGGCTCTACCTACGTATTGAGCATTGTTGAAGTTTGTGCATAAATTTAAACTTTCGAATATTTATTTATGTGATTAAATGAAGTAGTTATATATATATATATGTGGGGGGATAACAAAAAGAGCTTATAGCTGTTAAAAAACCGCTAAGGTAGCGGAAAAGAAATAAAAATAACAGCGTTTCGAAGTTGCTAATATCCTCCCCCCCCCAAAAAAAAACGCCAATGAAAAATCATATATATATATATATATATATATATATATATATATATATATATATATATATATATATATATTGGTTAATGTTATAGGAAAGATTTCCAGTTGAGCGTTGGCTTGAATAAATGCACATATTACATCAATAAGACTAGAATGGAACACAAACACACAACGCCTGCCATCAAGAGGAAATCCTAGACTCGAGTTTCCGCCTCTGTTGGAGTTCTTCAGTACAATATACCTCGACCTAGAAATTGAAACTCGATTCACTTGCATGCGTATCCTCAAATCTGACACCGAACGCCATACATCAGAAAGCTCAACAATTAACGCAGCATATCTAAGCCATGGTTACGCACTCGTTGCGGGGGAGTAACCAGTTCTTCTAAAAAAAAAAAAAATAAATAAATAAAACAAACAAAAATACAAATACTGTCATCCAAGTGGCAAATTTACATACACAAACCAACGAATCCTTACAGAATTTATAAACTAACAAAATCGACGTCATCGACCTATTAGTTCCTACATAGTGAATAATCACGTTGATTCACTAGTTCTCGCCAGTTCATTAAAATTAAGCAAGGTTAAGTCTGATCGGTACAAAATGGGTGAATATATATCGTTAGATACGCAGTTATGTATAATAATACAGTTAACTGAACACCCATGCCTTGCAAATTTCTAGGCCACCATTGGACAAGGTGTAAGTCCTGCTTTGATATTGCAGAGGATTGCCATAGAAGGGTCATATAAAGCTACTCTGCTGTAGTGAAAGCAATCCGTCTAAGAGAAGACAACCTTGATGAAAAACTTAAAACCGAATAGAACGAGTCTGTAAGCCTTGCAAGTGAGTGTTCTAATTATTTTATCACAAACAAAATCAGATGTTTCCAATTAATCTAGACGGCAGCGCGGAGGTTGTAAGGCTTAGAAAACTGTCATGAGACTCTTAATATAACCTGGAAAAAAAGAATCATGTAAAATAAACCAGGAAACACAATAATTTTTTTAAAAACATGCGCAAGGTGTGAGCTGCCACGATATAGACTGTGTTGTTTTATATTGTTTATTATTACATTTAGTTTGGATTATTTCCAGTTTTTACATGTGCATAATACCATAACACGGGCACTATTTCTCCTTACACTTTTTCTCAGATATTCTCTCGGTAATTTTCGGAAAGCTTTTCCCTTTTCAGGCCTTCAATAAAGCGTGAACTGAGTTCTCGAAAATAGTTAACTCATATATATATATATATATATATATATATATATATATATATATATATATATATTATATTATATTATATATATACTAGTATGGAGCACAGCGTTGCCAGGGTGTCTGGATGTGTGTATTGAGCAAAAAAGAAAAGTGGTATAGGAAGGCAGGCTTGGACCCGTACCGCGAAGGAGAAAAAGAACGATAAAAAACGTGACGTCTTTGCTGCTATGACCACCGCCAAACCGAAAGTGACGTAGGTTTAAACTAAGGCTAGACGATCGGAAAGAGGGATGACTCTCGAAAATATCGGTGGAGAAAGCGACCCCTCCCTGTAAAAAATGCCCAGTTCAGGGTGGAGAAATTAATGTTTTTAGGCAATTTTTCAGTATTTGTCATCTGAAGGGCGGCGCTTCAAAATGATTTATTGTTTTGAGCTCCAACAAAATTATTAAGTTAGATCCATGTCCAAGGAACCTATATCTAAAATTTCAAGTTTTTATACCCAAAATTGGCAGAGGAGTTTGGTAGAGTTCTCAAAAGTCAAATCGTTAAACTTTGGCTCATTAACAGCCAAATTTCTGGCCGCAAACGGATTACACAGATTTTACCAAATCTCAATACCCTGTATATCAAATTTCGAGTTTGTATACTGAAAACTGACGGAGTTATTGTGTAGGGAAATGTACACAGACAGACATATTCACTTATATATATATATATATATATATATATATATATATATATGTATGTGTGTTTTTGTGTGTGTGTGTGTGTGTACGGGGTTATCATGCTTTTGTTGGAGAAGGACCCATGGCGTAACGGATAAAATACCAAGTTAAATTTAGTTTTAAATTACACTTTTCCGGAGGTTGACCGTTGTGAGTGACACTGAAAATATAATTCCTAATTGCTTCAGATTTCTTCCACCTCGTCATAGTTGACTGAACAAGTGCATGCTACCCCCGCGGATTTAATAAATTGTTGAGTTTGAAATCCTATGCAGATTCTAGAGTTCGACAAACGATTCAAAAGTTAGATCGCAGTTTTAACATTGGGACCGATATGTTGTAATCGGACAGTTACACGTAAACAAATAGAATAAAATAAATTAGCTCGCTTTTTTTGAAACACAGACATTTATTTACAGGTACTTTCAGAATAACTCCTTGTCTCTTGTTCAAAAGTGTTCTGGTTCTCCAATGTCCTTAACAAGACTCTGCCGTGTCGAACACGTCGTTCTGTCTTTATCAGGAAATGTTAAGGACAGGTCTATATTTGTTCTTTTCGGGCCATGGTTTTCGTGTTTTATAATCTTTTTCTTTTCTTCTTCCTCTCTGTGACGTCAACTTGCACACAGCTCGGTTATTTGCAAACATTTGCTGCCATACGCACGTCCAGACATACAGCTGAAGAAGGTCGGCAGATACATCAACCGAAACGTTTTGAAAACAACAATGAAGATGAGAATCGGCTTCCGGAAAATACAAATGATACTAGTTAGCACGATTAGCATGCCAGCCTAAACAAGGTTGACAGACTAAAAGTTAGCAGAGTACACGGAACCTTACCGTGACACGCGGACACATAAAATGCAGGCATGTATCTAAAATAGCTAGATATAACAATGGATTGAAACACGCAAAAAATAAAACGAGAAATACGGTTGAAATGATTATTGATCGCGCGGTTTTCTGTTTAGTGAGCGTTTTGCAAATATTTGAAATTCACGAACGACGTTCCCCTAAGAGTTGCAACTCTTCTGTTTCGAAGCCAACAGACGTGACTAATTTTAAAAGAGGAATGCTCCCCCCTACCCACACACTCACGTTTTTTTTTTTTTTTTTTAAATACAAACTAGCATATGTATGTGACGTATTGGCCTTTAGTCGATAGAGATATTTTGATTTGGCTTTTCGTTTATTTCAGTTTGAAATTGTTATTTGCCAATTTGATGTTGAGATTTTTTAATTTGAAATTCGGACATTTTTAAAAACGATGAGATTTTTAAATTTGTAGCTGAAAATGGCGAATTTCTCAATATGAAGTTCCGATTTATAAAGATTGAACTGAGGATTTTTAAATTTAAATTTGCGAGTTTTTAATGTGAAGTTGTACATCTTTTATTTGATGGTACGCGTTTTTATTTTTTACAAGGAAGTCACCACTTATCAAGGCCCGGAGGCCACTCGGGGATAAGGGTTATTGCGTGTACAGTAATTATTGGGATACTACCGTAGTAATCGCTAGTAATGGAGATCTGATAAAATGGATTACTTAAGGGGGCGGCTTATCATGAATTTGTTTATGTTGGACTTGAAGACATCCAAGTTGTAGTCAGGTCGGAAACAGGCAAGCAAAAGAGAGTTCCACAGGCGTGCACTTCTAAGAAAGATGCTTTGTTCATGGAATCTACGTTTTGATTTAGGCACAGACAAAGAGTGGTGAAAATTGCTGACAGTGGTTTCAGCTAGACGGGTGTTTTTAATTTTAAGTTTTAAATTTTTAATTTTAAGTTTTAAAGTTGAAGTTTTGAATTTTAAGCTGCGAATTTTTTATTTGCAGTTGCGATTATTCAGCTTGAAATCGTGATTTTCAATTTAAAGTTGTAATTCTTTTTAATCTGAACTTTCCAGTTGTCGATTTAAAGTTCGATAGCTAATTTGAATTTTGCAATTTTATCAATTAGTAGTTCTCTTAAGAAAGCTGGATCTACTGCTTTGACCGAGAAATCAAGAGACAGGGTTCCCAGTGGAAGCATGCTGGCTCTCCCAGACCAAAAGAAACCAGACAGAGGAAATCCATCCAGAAAATTATATTGATCCACTTTTTGACAGCATGGTCATGACCCACTTTTTGACACGCTGGGTTCTCATTGGCCAGGCAGTCAACAAGAAATGCTATGTTGAATTTTTAAGGAAATTCAGGAAGGGATTCCGTAGGAAAAGGACATCACTCTTTAAATCGGGTCAGTGGCATTTTCACTAAGACACTGCACCAGCCCACAACTCACTCCTTGTCACAGACTGTTTGACCAATATGGTCTTCAGACCAGTTTTCTCATCCATCCAATAGTCCAGACCTTGCTCCCTGTGATTTTTTGGTTATTCCTTAAGCTCAAGGAAAACCTTAGAGGCTTGTTATGAGACAATTGAGGAGTAGAAAGAGGCTGTGACGGGTTATTAACACGCTTACACAAGTTGACTTCCATAAGGCCTTGCAGTAGTTGTTGGATAGTACAAAAAGGACACTGCATTCGGAGGAGATTACTTTGAAGATGACTAAAGTTTTATGTGTTTACTATCAAGAAAAGTGCCCGGATGAAAAAAAGTATTTTCTTTTTTGTTGCAGATCAACTAGTAACCCAGTTTTTTACAAATCTCAAGAGCAATGGGCGCCTTCTATCTTGTCTGAAAGTGACACAATGTCCAACGAGTTAAATTGGAGATGCGTCGCTTCACAACTCATACTCTCTACCGATCCATGTTATGAAAACAGGACATTTACCAGCACTCTCTAAATTGAGGGCACCTATCAACGAAGTTTCCGGTTATGGTCTTTGGTGTGGTTTGTAAGTGAGGTCTACATTATGCCATCTCATATCTTACGTCGGCTTGAAAGTCAACACCAAAGTGTACCTGGATGTGCTGAAGTGCGTGGTGATCCTCTGGTGCAATCAGGTGGCCGCTGGCAGACCCTGGGGACAGGACCCGGCGTTGACCCAAAAGTCCAAATAGACCAAGGTCTGTCTTCAAAAAGACGGCTACGACTTTGTACCTTTCTCATACAGGTCCCCTCCTACCCGAACTACACGTGTTGAATTACGTTGTCTGGTCATACTTCGAGAACATCACCAACACGACTTCGTGAAACACTAGCAAGCCTGATTGCCGCCATCCGCCGACTATTAACTGACGCTTGTTGAAAAGGCATGCTCCCAGTTCAGAACCCGTATCGAGGCGGTGATTTAGGTTGAAGGTGGCTACATTCAATAGATGTCAGCATTATTAAATAATCAAATTACCTGCACTGGTTTTTTTTTTAAATAAAACTTTAAAAGTAAAGCTGGTGTTGTTTTATTAAAGGCGACCCTTTTATCGTTCCACCCTGTACTTTATCTTATTTCGTTTCGCAGCAAATAAATTATTCTCACTTTCAGTCTTTCGTATATTTTTTTTGTTCATTTTTCACTTCTTTCCTTTTCTTAATTTCTCTCATGATTTCTATTTCCATTCTTCCTTTGTTAAACTATAATTCAGTCAGAGGCGCGCATTCATACCTCACAAAACAAACAGAAAATTTAACAAGAAAACACCCTTTCCAAATTAAAGGGAGATAAATCTTCACTGATTAAATTTGTCAATATTTTTCAGAACCAAAAAATGAAATTTGTTTCAATTTGCCGATGCAATGTATCATAATTAAATAAAATTAATTTCGAAATTCGGTGTATTTCATTTTCTCCAGTTATTAAAATTAATTATGGAATATTCATAAATTCTCACATCCAATTTAGGATCTGTTCAAAGTCACATTTTTATTTCCCAAGCCTTCTATCATTTTTCTTTATTACCTTCCCTTGTTTCAGAGTTCTCCGATGTCCCAATAGATGGCGACACGTTGATGAAATACTAGATTATGTAACGCGCGTTTGATTCTCATAAGTTATTGCGCGAGGGGAGAGGTTAAGTGCAAACGCTGAAAAGAATACAAAATATTAACAATAGTAATCCTTATCAATTTTAAAATCAAATTCCAAATGCTATGCCTATACAATCATTATATGATGATCTGCCCATATATATATATATATATATATATATATATATATATATATATATATATATATATAAGTAGGTTGTAGTTTGCTTGAAGCATTGTTGAAGAAAATTATAAGGTAAAATTAAAAGCCAAGAACAATGCGAGATTTTTTTTTTATATAGAGTAAAATTAAATGCAAACAAAAGAAATAAAGTTCTTTTTTTTTGTTGTTTGTTTTTTCTTTTTTACACAAATTTTAACTCTAAACAACAGTAATTTTTTTTTTCTGTTGTATTCAATGGTGATATAAATCTCAATATATTTCAGACTTATTAGTCCATTTTCAAGAGAAGACAGCGGAAGAGTGTTCAAAATTGGAAAAGTAGCCGCAGAGTTTGCCACGTGATACCGCGAAATATAGAACAAAGAATGACGTTAGGAGAACGTTAAAATAAATCAGTTGATGTTTGAAATACTTGTTGCGTTTGTGAATCAAGGGAGATGACTATTCAAGCAAGGTTTTTTTTTTTTTTTTTTTTTTAAATTATTGTTTTTCTTATGTTTTAAACTTATATTAAAACCTCTACTCTCTACCTTCCCAGCCCATGTTAATAGTTCCAACCAAGTAATTAACAGACTCAACGATCTACCACACCATCTACTCAAACTATACAGATACCCATTTAGCCTAGACGTCGTTTCTTTATGCACCTCCATTCCTGCACATCCAGCCATTAATCTCATGGCAGACATTATAGCATCTAAAAACCCACAATGCTTCGGAATCACTCCAGGAGATCTCTTACAACTCCTCCGTATTATAGTAGACAACACTTACTTTACTTTCCTACAAAACACGTTCAAACAAGTATCTGGACTACCCATGGGCTCCAGTCTATCCGGTATTCTTGCCATTGCTTATATGGACAAACTCGAAAGACACACCCTTAGTACCTGCTATTCTTATCTCCTTTTTACTAGATATATCGATGACATTTTAATTATCACATACTCCCGCGAAGAAGCTATTAACATTTTCCACAAATTCAATAACGCCGACCCAAACTTAAAATTTACTATAGAACACCCAGACTCTTCGGAATCTCTTTCTCTACTTGATTTTAAAATACAAATAAAAAAAAAATGGTGCCATATGCACTGAATTCTACAGAAAACCCGCCAGCAAACGCCTCTTCGTACATTTCAAATCTGCGCTACCTCTCAAGGACAAACTAAACTACGCACATGCCGAAATCTCACGCATACAAGACAAATGCACTAACATCTCCGACAAACATACACACACTAACAATTTCCTACAGACCCTCTCACTAAACGGCTACCCTAATACGATCCTATCCTCACTTAAAAAGAAAAAACGCAACACCCGACCCTTCTCTAACAATTGTTTTCTAAAACTACCCTTCCTCAGTGACAAAATCTCATCTTCAATCCGAAAAGCCATCCGCAGCGAGGGGCTCAACATTCAACTTATCCACACTGGATCTACTTTAAGACAACAGCTCAACCGAAAACATCCATCGCATACACCTTCCCCTTGTTCACTCTCTAATTGCCCAATATCACACACAGGTTTATGCTTTAAGAACCACGTTGTTTACGACCTACAATGCGCTAAATGCAGTGCATCTTACATCGGAAGCACTACCAGATTGCTTCATCACCGCATTAAAGAGCACTTAAACACTACTGCTTCGTCGTTCTATAAACATATTCGCACTTGCATTAATTCAGAACCAGATTTTCACATCAACATTCTTGCTTCTTCAAGAAACGTAGGTCAACTTCGTATCCTCGAATCTTTAATTATTTAAAAAAATACTCCCACACTAAACAATAGACTGGAATTGAGCTCCGCTTTTATAATATAAGTTTAAAACATAAGAAAAACAATAATTAAAAAACAAACAAAAAAAAAAAAACCTTGCTTGAATAGTCATCTCCCTTGATTCACAAACGCAACAAGTATTTCAAACATCAACTGATTTATTTTAACGTTCTCCTAACGTCATTTTTTGTTCTATATTTCGCGGTATCACGTGGCAAACTCTGCGGCTACTTTTCCAATTTTGAACACTCTTCCGCTGTCTTCTCTTGAAAATGGACTAATAAGTCTGAAATATATTGAGATTTATATCACCATTGAATACAACAGAAAAAAAAAATTACTGTTGTTTAGAGTTAAAATTTGTGTAAAAAAGAAAAAACAAACAACAAAAAAAGAACTTTATTTCTTTTGTTTGCATTTAATTTTACTCTATATAAAAAAAAAATCTCGCATTGTTCTTGGCTTTTAATTTTACCTTATAATATATATATATATATATATATATATATATATATATATATATATATATATACACGTTTTATGTTTTATTTTTTATTACCGTATCTTTCTGTTAAGTTACATTATTGTTTCAGCTACTCGGCTGTTTTTTTGGCCGTCAGACTTTTAAAGAAATGTCCGCTATTTTGGGATGAAAGAGTGAACATTTCTGTAAAAGTCTGAGGAAGCTAGAGACGGCAAAAAAAAAAGAAAACGGCAGAGTAGCTGAAACAATAATGTAACTTAACAGAAAGATACGGTAATAAAAAATAATACGCATATTTGCTCTACAACAGTATTGAGCACTTTCTACAGTTTTTATTAATTACCATTTCCACTAATATATATATATATATATATATACATATATATATATATATATATATATATACATATATATATATATACATTAAAACTCCTTTAATTTTAATTTCCTCTAAAGTTGAACTTCCTCTCATTTGGACTTCTTCTAAACCTGGATTTTCTCTAAACTTGGACTGTCTCGTCATTGAAATTGTATTAGCATATTTGATGCGAACTTGCAGTAAAACTGTTTACATGGTTTAGTCAGATATTGCGCAGAAATGTTAATATTGGTACTATGTAATTAATGTAGATTAGCTATTGATAATTAACTTACACTAACTGTACATTTTTTTTCAGATTGCTATATATAAAACAACTCATCACAATGGGTCTAGAAAAAATTCTTGAAACCAAACGTTTACCGATCAACCACGCTGTTCTTAAATCACTTAATGCAAATGATGTTGAAATGTGGGTGCAACAAGATGAGGAAACTACTGATCGATATCCTGAAGGCAGTAATGGTGATGAAAATAGCGACAGCTCCTATACTCTTGATCCTAATGTAAATAACCAAGAACACTTTGATGAAGCAATATCATGGGATGATGCAGACAATTATAAAATTTCTAGAAAAAAGTCCTTACTTTAATGACAAATATATTTTGCAAGCAATGTCACTCCGAAGAGATATAATCATAAAGAAGCTACAGAACCAAGAAGTTGTAGATTTTCGTGATCGCTTACGGAATACAATGGCTGCGTCCGAGAGCTCAATCGATGAAAATAGAAACTGCAATGAGATTCATTCAATGAATAAATTAAAAAAGAAACTGTATTTTACATAAATGTATGATTTCTATAAATGATAACTTAGGTAATAAATACCTAACAAGTATGAGTAGATTTAATTTTATTTCAATGTTTTTTTAACTGCAGCACATTTTTGATTACGAAACCTGAACAGCATCCTCTGATTTGAAGGAAGCGGATGTTCAAATGATAGGAGTTGTACTGTATATACTCTTCAGAATAAAATAATGCAATAGATCTACTGGTATTGAAATCCAGTGATTATTAGTCTTACAAAATATTATTGGATGTGATATTTTAGAAAGACAATCGCAGCTATATAAAAATCGCTCAATATGCCAGATAGAACAAACAAATCAAAATTTAGTAATTAAAGTTTTATGACGTGAAATGGTTTAATTTCAAATCTAGAAATTTTTATTGTATAAAATACAAAGACTTTGTCTTATAAATAATAAAATTTTCTAGATTTGAAATTAAACCATTTCACGTCATAAAATTTTAATTACTAAATTTATATATATATACGTACATATATATATATATATATATATATATATATATATATATATATATTTATAGATATAAAGTGAAAGTGTCTGTGTGTGTGTCTGTGTGTGTCAATCTGTGTACATTTCCCTACACAATAACTCTGTCAATTTTAAGTCTACAGACTCGAAATTTGGTATACAGGGTACTGAGATTTGGGAAAATGTTTGGGATCGGTTTGTGGCTCCAAATATGGCTGCTAAGGAGTCAAAATACAACGAGTCGACCTTTGAAAACTCTAAAAAAAAATTTTCCGACAATTTTGGGTATAAACACTTGAAATTTTAGATATAGGTTCCTTGGACATGGATCTAACTTAATAGCTTGATTTGAGCCCAAAACAATAAATGTTAAGGTGTCATGATAGGGGTCAAAGTTAAAAAAATTGACCTATGCGGTCTTTACCAAATTACTGAGACAATTTCTGGTCTAAACATTTGATATTTTACATAAAGGCTATTCAAAGATGGGCAAGCTTTAATCGGTTCTGTTCGAAAATTTGAGCTCCCAATATATAGATATATGTATGCATGCTTGCATGTCTTCCTAGAACTTTCGACAGAAGCGACGAATTTTCACAAGATCAGTATCGTATTGAAGCTCGACCCTTCAGGCGACGAATGCGGAAAAATTGGTTAAAAACATTAATTTCTTCAATCTCAATTGGGCACTTTTCTACAGGCAGGGATCGCTTGTTTTCACAGATATTTTCGTCAGGTTTTTCCCGTTCTTTTTCTCCTTAGCGGTACGGGTTCGAGCCTTCCTTCCT
>NC_136512.1:82704482-82756982 GCF_053919585.1 Euprymna scolopes | reverse complement strand
ATCTCACACCAGTATTCGAACCCAAAACATTCAGATAACGAACCAACGCGCTAACCAACTGAGCTAACGCAACGTACATTAAATTTAGTTAGTTCTTCAAGTATTTAAAGTAAATCAGGTAATGACGTCATCTGACGTATGCGTAGAACCGGTCGTCGTCACAAGAGGACCGTTTTTGTTTACCTCCCCTCCCTGTCGAAAATTGTCGATTTCGGAGTGAAAAAAATGAACGTTTTTGGCCAATTTTTCGATATTTTTCGTGCGAAGGATGGGGCTTCAATATGATACCGAGTTTGTGAATTTTCGTCGTGTCTGTCGAAAGATTTTAGCGGACTCACAAACACACACACATACATACATACATACATACATACACACATTTTCGCTTTTATATATATAGAGATAATCATACAAACATATGTGTGCGTGTGTGTGTGAGTACGTGTGCTTGTGTGTGTGTGTGTGATTGTGTGTGCGTGTATCTATCTGTGTGAAACAGATAAGATGAGAATGTGTTTAGGGAAGAATACTGAGAATTTATGCATAATAACTTATAACAATTAATGGAAATACATTTAATAATAATTATACGCACACACATATGTGTGTGTGTTTGTGTGTGTGTGTGTATGCGCTCACACGTGTGTGCAAATTTGTGCGTGCAGTGTAAGAGTGTGTATAAAGGGGAAGGCGTAATGTTTTACGCTTGCGAGTCGCTCTTATCTATCAGGTCATCGCATAGGCAATGTCAGTAATCTGATATCGTTAGATTCCAGGATATTCCCGCTATTCCTGAATGCCCGAGTGATAACAATACACGCCATAGAGATTATCCTATAAATATCGTCCTTAATCTGAAAATAGAGAAGAGGGAGCCAGGGTAGATATGCTTCGTTCGTTACCCACGGGGAAACGAATGGAATTCTGGGAAACCGAATTGGAAAAAAAAAGAAAAAGACATGTTTTTAGATTACCGGGTACAATTAATAAATCGCTATAACTTAATGCAAAAATAACATTTTTTTTCACACACACACACACACACACACACACACACACACACACACACACACACACACACACACACACACACACATACACACATATATTTATATTATATATACACATATAACATATACTATTATACAGAGATGTAATATTTTTTTATATATTCTAATGCAGCATCAAATAAGTAGACAAATCGTAAACTTAGTATGAAAATAAGTTACACAGAGGCGTCCATAGTTCGTTTACGTTTAAAACCATCAGGCGTTCACACACATAAATCTATCTATCTAATATATAAAAGGCAAAATGTATGTGTGTGAGTATGTGTGTTTGGATGTCTGCCAAAAGCTTTCGACACGGGCCACGGATTTTCATGAGTTCAGTATCATTTTGAAGCTCCACATCTTGGACGACAAATATCGAAAAATTCGGCAAAAACATTCATTCCTTCATCCTTAACGGCTCTCTTTTTTACAAGGAGGGGTGAAAAAAATGGTGTCTTCATGACAAGATTGCTTTATGCATGCGTCATTACGCGCAAAAGACGTTGCACATTGAATTCGTTTTAAATCTTATAAAAACTGACCTACGTTTATCCACGCGTCTTCAGCATGATGGGTTAAGTGACAGCGTCGTTATCTAAAGATTTCAGGTTCGATCCCAGTTATCAGATATACTTTTTTTTCTCGATTTTTAAACATTTAATATTGAAACGAGGTTATTTATTCCATTTTTTTTTTCGCTTTTCGTTGTGTTTTTTTGGGGGTTTTTTGTTTATCCGATTGTTTTAAAGATGTTTTACGTCCGTTCGCTGTTTTATTTGTTTTGTTTTTTTCCGATTTTTAAAAAAAGTTTAAACAGGGTTATTAATTGTCTTATTCTTTGCCCCCCCCTTACATACACACCTCCAATAATCCGGGCAACACCGTCCTTTTTTAAAAAAAAAAAAGTTTTACGTTTGTTGGCTTTTTTTTTGTTTGTGTTTTTCCCATTTTTTAAGAAGTTCTTTAGCCCCCCCCTCTACATACAGACCTCCAAACATCCGGGCAACGCCGTCCTTTTTTGAGGGGGGGAACTTTGTTTTTTCCGACTTTTAAAAAGAAGTTTAACGTTCGTTGGCTGTTTTTTTTTGTTTGGGGTTTTTCCGATTTTTTAAGAAGTCCCCCCCTACACACACACCCCTAAACACCCGGGCAACGCCGGGTACCCTCTGCTAGTATAAGAGTGTGTGAAAGTGAAAGTGTCTCTGCGTGTGTGTGTGTCCGTCTCCGTGTGTCTGTGTACATTTCCCTACACAATAACTCTGTCAATTTTAAAACTACAGACTCGAAATTTGATATACATGGTACTGAGATTTGCGAAAATAGATGTGATTGGTTTCCGGGCAGAAATTTGGTAATTAAGAGGTCAAATTTCAACGATTTGACCTTTTAGCACCATACCAAACTCCTCCTACAATTTTGGGTCTAAACAAGTGAAATTTTAGATATAGATTCCTTGGACAGGGATCTAACTTACTAACTTAATTTGAGCCCTAAACAATAAATTGTAAGGGGTCATAATAGGGGTCAAAGTTAAAAAAAATTGACTTTTTTTTTGGGTTTTGCTCAGCATACACCTCAAAACACTCGGCCAACGCCGGGCACCCATGCTAGTATATCTATAAAAGTGAAAGTGTTTGTCTGTCTATCTGTGTGTGTATCTGACCTTTGAAAACTCTACCAAACTTCTCCGCCAATTTTAGATATAGGTTCCTGTAACATTGATCTAACATAATAACTTGATTTGAGCCCCAAACAATAAATGTTAAGGTGTCATAATAGGGATCAAAGTTAAAAAAATGACCTTTTTCTTTAAATTTTTTGCTTAACATACACCTCCAATGCTTGTGTGTATATATATATATATTTTAATGGTGAATGCTCTGATGAACTGCAAGCACTTGTGCCCCCACGACGTGAACACCCTCGACGGACCCGACAAGCTGCAAAATCCCACCCCCACACTGTAGAGATCCCTAGATGTAAAAGATCTTTCTACTCCAGTAGTTTCTTCCCCAGAACTGCTAGACTTTGGAATTCCATTCCAGATCACTGCTTCCCCAACTGTACTGACATGCATAAGTTCAAGTGCAACGTGAACCAACATCTTGCTGTCCAAATCCCTACATAGTACCCCAGCAGTTGTTTCCCCTGATAGTAGCCCCCTACACCAAAGTGGCAATGTGCCTTGTTTGGGGTGAAAATGTAATAAAATATATATATATATATATATATATATATATATATATATATATATGTGTGTGTGTGTGTGTGTCTGCATGTGTGTGTATGTCTTGAAATATTCTTATGGCAAGTAGGCAACTTTTGTGTTTATATATATTTATATATATATATATATATATATATATATATATATATATATATATATACATATGTGTTTGTGCGTGTGTGTGCATTTATATATGCATATATATGACGATAAAATACACAATAGGCCATAAAATGAAAACCTGCGGAAGAAAAGGTATAAATATAGACACGAAGAAAAACAAATTAAACACAGGAATAAATAAGTCAAAACCAAAATCCTTACCGGTTTCGTTCGGATCTACTTTTTTCTGGATATTTTTTTGATCCGAAAGAAACATAAAGCTTTTGTTTTTCATGATATATTCCTGTGCTTCTTGTGTTTTTCCTTTAATTTTTCACACACACACACACACCCACACACACACACACACACACACACACACACACACACACACGCACACACTCATACACACACATGCACACGCACACACACACACACATATATGTATTAAATATAATTATTCAAGAACCTGTGTACCGTTGTGATGTTACTCATCAGCCCTATTGAGGAAAAATGTTTCACTTAGTGTAATTGCAATTTTCGTCCGTAGAACTTATTGAGTAGTTTCGGTTAAAACATCTATACAATTTATTCCGTATTCCTTGCCTCCCTTCAACGCAGATATACAGCTGAGCTTGTTCATCTCTCTCTCTCTCTCTCTCTCTCTCTCTCTCTCTCTGACATATATATATATCCATATTTATGTGGTAATTTTTTATCAGTCTTGGCAGACTATAGACACCAACCGTAAGAGTGCTTGCGTGTGGAACATTTGTTGCAAGAGTTGCGCAATCAGCACCACACCGCTCCTGAGTCGGCGGTTCAGGGCGACTGAAAACAATGCCGAGATAAGCGGAGAGCACATACAGTGCTTAGAATGCCCAAATAGTCACCTATCCGCAACAAGCCAGACTCACATTTGCTTAACTTCAGTGATCTGACGATAACCTGTGTGTCAACATTATTGTGCCGTATACATACGTGTATATATATATATATATATATATATATATATATATATATATATATATATATATATATATATATATATATATAGACAGACATGGCAGAAAAGAATAAACACCAAAATAAATATTTTCCTAAGATTAATATACGCTTATTTATATTTACAGATGAGAATAGTGATGAGATAAATATCTCATTAAAATTGCATCTAACAATATTGATGCATGCTACGAGCCTAAAGGAGCATCCAACCTATCTACATATCTTCGAGGACTAATAAACAAAAATATGGTCTTAGTCAGCGCAAAATAGCAGGAAGTCTTTCAATATTCCTTTCTACTTTTAATAGAGTGATTGTACCATTCACAAGAGAGGATAAAGGGTGCACAAAACCTCATCCTGGTAGCTCTTAGCCCTGTGAAAAAAGCTTGCATTTTGTGAAAAGAATTGTTGAAGGGGATCCCTGGCACAAAGCCTCTGATATTGCAACGCAAGCTGGTGTCAGTCCCAGAACAGCTGTCAGCTATCTTCACAGGCTTGGCTACTATGACAGAGCTGCGAGAAGGAAACCTGTTATTCGTCCTTCCAATATCAAGCGCAGAAAAGATACGGCTCGTGAGATGGTACAGCGACCTATGACCTTTTGGGACAATGTCATTTTCTCTGATGAGTCAGGGCTCGCATTATTTCCGGACACTAGAAGGGTATGGATATGGAGTCACTCTCAGCAAGACTCTGGAATTCGTAATTGACTCACTTTGCCCAACCAACTCTACTCTCAAACTTAACAAAAACTCAAATGCAATAAAGCACATTCAAACCCGACAACAACCCGAATTCACTTCCTCCTTGGAGGTTTACGTTCAGAAATATCCGTAGGCTTAGAAGTAACTTAGATAATGAAGAATATTTTCTACTAGTAAACTATTTGGATACATTAGCATTAAGTGAAACTCACCTACACTCTTCTTTCCACTTAATCTTGTAAGGATACATCCTCTATTGCTGTGAGGACTCTAACAGATACACACATAGCCCTGGAGTCTACATTCGTAATACTTTCCCTTAACTCGAGAGCACAATTTAGAATTATACTAGCGAGGGGTACCCGGCGGTGCCCGGGTGTTGGGAAGTGTGTGTGGTTTTGGGTAAATCAAAACTCCGGGGGGGGGGTTAAAATAAAAAAATGTTTTGGTAGGTAAGTATGAGGATCGAACCCGAACCCTTAAGGCAAAGATGTAAATTAAAGTGTGACGGTTTTAACCATTGTGCCACCGCGTGATGCTAACGGAAACATGTTTGAATTTATTTAATTACTTGGGTTTGGCAGGTGCACGTTTTAATTGACTGCAGGATGGCATTTCGTTTACGGCGGGAACGATTTTTTTATTTTCCCAAGATGTTATAGGAAAAAGACTAACCCACATGTGGCGAGCGACAAATGTTGAATATTTATCTTCACAAGGTCGAGCAAATTAAATAGACAGGCGAGATCCGTTGTTAACTGTGAGATATTACGATTTACATGTGATATAAAAAGTTTTAAAAAGTTGTGAACCGACTGACCGCTTCTCTGAAAAAAGCCTTTCATGGACATACACATAAAGCGAACATACATTTTCGCTTATATATATATATATATATATATCTATATATATATATATATATATATATATATATATGTATATATATTTATATATATATATATATATATATATATATATGTATATATATTTATATATATATATATATATATATATATATATATATATATATATATAATTAGGCTTTCATGTGTATTGGATTTACCTTAGACTCTTGTCCCTGACGCTATAGATGCGGAACTCCACTTATATATTAATGCTCTGCTACATTTATTCGGAGATTTTAATGTCCAGCATAGTAGTTGGCTTTGCTTATTGAGTTACACAGATTCAGCTGGTAGCGGCACGAATAGCTTCTCTGTAGATACTTCCCTAGCAGACAATTATGTTCATGACTCGCCTCCCGAGCATGTCGATCAGCAAGCCCACACTTCTAAATTGATTCCTAACTACAGTACCCAGATATTGTGTGACAAATCCTTATACCCCACTCGAGAACGCCGATCATATTGCCATAGCGATTTACATCATCCCAAGTTCTCGAGCTGATGCTGAGTAAACGTTGCTAAAAGTAAGATGCTTCAAAAAAAAGCTGATTAAGAAGCAATCAGCGAACACATCACAGATGCCCCCATGGACTAATACCTTTTTTTTCTCCTGCTCAACAGTGTTCCAATGAATTAACCGAATGATATAAAACAGGTATTGAAGCACAAGTTTCAATACGGAAGCGCTATAGCAAGCCCCGTTTACCCAATGGTTTATCTCAACTTGTGCAGCATCCATTTAGCAAAGGCGGCAGACATTCCATCGATTCGTTCGTTCCAAGTAAATTACAAATAGCCAAACGTTTACAAAAGCTAGAAATAATTCTATGTGTGAAATAGCTGAAGCCAAGAGAAGACCTACCGAAGCAACTAGAAAACGTATTGAATCGCAGAAAAGAATGATCTTGTGATTTCTGAATTTTTTTTATAATAGTCTGATGAATAATGGACTATCTTCAATTTCTTCCACTATCCAACAACCATGCGATCGCTTGGAAGAGAACCGAGAAAGTTGACCTGTTTGCTTGGCGGGCCGCCTTCAATTCCACCTAACGGCCTCTCAAACCACTCCCTCCCTAATTTTCTTTGCTGACAGGAGCAAGACTTATACATCTAAACAACACTCTTCCTCATGTTCATGCTAGAATTATGAACCTAGATAAATTTTTTTCCACTCATACTAATTAAGAAATTTATAATCTTATTATTGGAATATTTGAAAATAAGTGATTTGTATATTTATTTGTTTATTTATTTATTTGTATATTTATTTATTTTTATTTATTTATTTATTTGCGGACTATTATCCTTATCTTAGTTGTTGTTTCACCTTGTTTGTCGTCTCACAAGGTCTTCGCCAACTAATCCTCTTGACGACTTTGCGAGGGATTGGAACCGCTGAGACGACAACAACTATGGAAGGCAGTAATTACTGACGATACAGTTACAATACTCAGCATTTCTATCCCGTCGCGGATAACCACCTGACGAAGGCCAGAAGAATAGTTGACCGAAACGTCTTAAAACAACAATTACGGAGATGAGGATAACAGTCCCGAAATAATTGCAAACTATAAATAATATTCCATGAACAAAGTTCCTTTCTTAGAACTTCACGCCTATGGAATTGTCTTCCGTTTTCCTGCTTCCGGCTGACTACAATATGGTTGTCTTCAAGTCCAACGTGAACAAGTTCTTGACGAGCAGTTCCATATAAGTCAACAAATTTACCGAATTTCCATTACTAATGATTACTATATTGTCCAATTTCTACTGTACACTCTTTAACCCTTATCCTCGAGTGACCTCTTGGCCTTGATAATGTGGTGATACCTGTGTAAAAAAAATAATTAAGAAAATTTCCGCTGAACAAGGCCTTATCCTTGCTATTTTTTTTCCCCACTAATGCGTGTTTCTTCCCTGCTAGCTGGTAAATTGCCCCTGTTGTACCAGTATTCTAGAACTCTGGCGAAACAAGGGACTTGCTGGGTTATCGGCCGATCAGTTTCTTTCCGTTTTGCTAAAATATTTGAGTCTTTGGTAAACCAAACATTACTCCGCCATCTTGTGAATGCTAAACTTCCTACTGTGAATTAAGGCAAGCCAGCTCTACTGCGGATATTTTTACGGACTTATTTGAACGCATACACGATGCACTGGATAAGGCAGGGGAAGGTAGAAATTTTTGATAGTTTTGAATCCTTTGACAGGGGTGTCTCATGAAAATTAAAGCATATAGTATTTCTAGAAGAATATTCAACATAATCAGATTGTTTCTAAACAACAATAATATTAATGCAGATGCGCCCCAGGCATCGATCCTTGAGCCTTTATAATTCCTAATATTAACAAATGGTTTCCCTGATTAAATCCTATCTAAGGGTATATTTGCTGATAACACCACGCCCTATAACAGACAGGAGGGGAAAACCGACCTTCAGTCTATAATGGAATGGCGTCCGTAAATGGATGTCAACTCTGAATGCTTCGAACACTAGGCTTTTTACGTTTAACGAATACAAACAAACTTTCCTAACCAACGATTGCCATAACATCATACAACGATTGCAGTAACCACATACCCAAGACCTCATCTTCAAATTCCTCGCTCTTACATTCACATGCAACGTGGATTATAATAAATACATTGAAGACATTGCAAAGTCTGCTGCAAAGAAAGTGGCTCTCTCTATCAAACTAGAAAATTACTCACACAAGAGAGTATCCTATATTTTTTAAAGTCACAATTCGAGGTGCATGGATTATTGTTACCACATCTGGGCTGCAAGATTCTATGGACACATATATCTTTAGTTGACCTTTGACAACTAAATATTTTTGTTTACTAGCCAAATTGAAAAGTTACTAGCCAAACCCACATGATTTTTAGAATATGACATCTTCGTTCTGTGACGAGTATGTACATCATAAAGAGTTTTAATAAGTGTAATTCTAAATATACAACACATTTTATGTTGATACTTGAAGGGATAAACATTCTAATTTCTTCAGATAATTTTTGTTAAACAACCTTCGTTTTAAAAAAGGAGTATATTGTTCTATTAAACCTTTATTGTTTAAATAAATTAACTTTGTTTTATTACAAAAAAAAGTTGAAAATATATTGTTCACTCAGTGGTGAGCTTTGGAAGATTGTCAGTGAAAGAAATACAATCGCCGTAAGATAAGCATTTCATTATTTCCAGTCGCCACTTTGAAAAATCACTCGCAAATGCGAGTGTTTTACTCGCAATGTAGAGCCCGGGGCTGGTACATCTACTACACGGTGGAACGATAAAATTGTCGCCCAGGAAAAGATGATATGATTCTATTTCCCTGTGATAAAAACCGGTTTCTTTGATGTTGCAGACAATTTACTAGTTGGCCCGTTCTGTACAAATCCCTACAGCAATAGATGCCTTCTATCATGTTTGAAAATGACACAATGTTACACGAGCGAAATCGGAGATGCGCCACTGTACAACTCATGCTCTCTACTGATCCAAGTTATGACCACAAGACCATTGCCAGCACGCTCAAAATGCAAGTCCGGACTGGTAAACGCTTGAGAGCAGAGCTCAACAAAATTTGAGGTCACGGTTGTGGTCTTTGGTGAGTTTCAAGTGAGGAACACATCATGTCATCTCATATCTTCGAAGTCGGCTGAAGAGTATACTCATACCCGGGTGCAACCAGGTAGCGGCTGCCAGGCCCTGAGTGTGTTACCAGGATTTAGAGACAAAGAATAATAAGAAAAATGATAAAAGTAAAAATTTAGTTCTAAATTACACTTCTCTGAGGTTGAAAGTTCTATCGTTAGCCCAGGCGATACTAATGATATAATAGTGGATTATGAAGAATTTAAATCGGCCATGGCTGACGCAATAAGGGCAAACAACCCCCGTGGATTAAATAAAGTGCTGTTTTATTAGGTTGGTGAAAAAATGTCGTTTTTTTTTTAAGTATATAGTTAAACGTAAAAAAAAACGACATTTGTTTTTCACCAACTTAATAAATTCAGTAGAGATTTTCAAGTTCGAAAAAATGAGACCTGAGTTCGCCAGGAAACCCGGTCGAAAATCAGAAGAACCGAAAACGTGTGAAATAATAAAACAGTAGACCGATTCATGCAAATAATTGAAATTATCAACCCTTTTCTAAAAAAAAAATACATGGATTAAAACTTGCATTTTGTCTTTTTTATTTTCAAATTGGGGTAGTTTATTTTCGGAGATCTAAAAATGATACAAAAATGTGTATATTTTATCATAATAGCAGCAGCAGCAACAGCAGCAGCAGTAGTAGTAGTAGTAGTAGTAGTAGTAGTAGTAGTAGAAAAAGAAGAGAGACCGAGGGAAATATTAGAAATATTGATTATCAAAATATTAAAAAAAACAAAAAAAAACAAAAATAAAACAAAACAAAAAAACAACAACGTAGCACTTCATATTGGTTTCTTTTATGTGCCTGTAAAGATGGCCGCTGCTGTGTTCGTGTGTTCATTCAACTTCGCCTAACATGGCGTCAGTTCCGGGTTTCGCGGGTGCGCCGATGTGTTTTATGGCTTTTGTCACGTGATGCTAAATAGACTTGCACGTCAATCGCCAATCTGGATTGGACACAAATATGTACGGGCGCACCGTAGTTCGCCATTGCTAACATGTTCATTTTCTAAATGCGCAAAGAGTTAATAATTTAACAAGCACTTATAATTAGAGACTACATATTGCTTGATGCCTTTCAAGTTAAGCGTATATTGATGTATTTAATAAGTAGGATATGTGGGAGGAGAAGGAGGAGGATGAAGGGGAGGGTTGGCTTGCTTATATGTATTTACGCCCCTTCTACAACCGGAAGATGTGACACAAGGTCGGCAGCTTGGAACCCGAAAAGCCAGCACAGAAGACGTTTGCACACTTTTGCTATCAAAAACTGCCTCAGCGGTCCCGTCGAAATTCATCGGAAGGGACGTTTCGGGTCATTACCAATTAACTAACATGATCAAAGGAGAAGGTAAAGAACCGACAGATCCATACTCCAGCGTCACAGACACAAGTTCACCATATACTCTAAGATAACCTTGAATCTTTCGGACGAACTTTTGTGGACGTAACTTATAAATCTGCTCAAGTTGAGCCTACAGATAGCAACAGCGAAAATATGACTACATCAAAGACCATATGGTTGAGACTGATGTGTTGTGGGGCCATGGTGCTAGACAGTTCTCTGTAATGCCATTGATGGCACCGGGGTTTAATTTCGGCGACGTTGAAGTGGGCTAAATAAGAAATGCCAAGTAAGCATCGGAAGTTACGATTACCTATATACCAAATTAATTCTTGATCTTAATTTTTAGTTGCTTCATATAATAATTTAACAAGCTTGAAAAGAAAAAAAAGTGTCGTTTCCATACACGCTCCTGTACACGCAAAAAGTATTTTGTGATATCAGTTGTGCCCCCACCCTAACATTACTTCCGTGGTCTTCGTTTTCTTCTTATAGCCGTGTTGTGGACTCTCACATTGGCAGACGTCGAGTAGCTGCGTACGGGTACACTAGTATACAAAAAATAAAACAAAACAAAACACAACTATTACATATATTACAATTGCCACTTTGTGTGTGTGAGGGACACCATCTACGCTCTGAATGCTAACATCCATATCTACATCTACTGCCAAGGCCGTGTTCGTCAGTCTTTTTATGAATTCGTTTTCCTATCTGCTTCGGGACACAATCTGCCTTCGACTGTCCGACTCGAAACTGTCCTTAATCTTATCTTTCGCCAACCGTTGCAAACACAAGATTGTTCCCTACTGTTCCGTAAACTGTCACGAAACCCACAGCTGCTCGTAAAACTAAATATAAAATATATACAATATATAAATATATATGTAACATGTTCCGGTAAAAAACAAGGTGTAGCTACAGTAGCAAAGGAAACAAAGAATAAAAAAATACATTTTTACTCTCTTGTTTTGTTGTACAACAAAACTTATTTCCTCATTCTCGTTATTGCTGTGGCATCTCTTACGGGATGGTGCTCTTGGGCGTCATCCACGCATTTCATGTGATCTCGAACGTTATTTTCATCTTTAACGTGATCTCGTTTTAAAAGTCTTTACTTTTCTCTGCCATTGACATCAGTTCACATGCATTTGCATCTACGCAACCGCCCTGCATTATATATATATATATATATATATATATATATATATATATATATATATATATATATATATATATATATATTGACCGATCCATTGATTTTGTTAATACCACACCTTGACTAACAATCATATACCAGCTTCTATTTTTGTGCCTTTGTAAACAACTTCCTATCTACTGTCCTACCGATAAACCCCTTTTCCAATTTCTATTGTTTTCTTTGTTTCTTTCTCCCTAACTTCTCCACATTCGCGGTGGGGACGCCGATAATATTACACATACACCACCTAGTGTGCTAAGTTTTGATGAATTAGCTCCCTTAGCTTTAACGCATTGGCTAAACGAAGAGCGTGTAAATACACTTTAACGAGACCGTTGGATTTTTTAGCTTCCCTCTCGTGCATCTATAATTTCAACAAAGTGTCAAACGAAAATAAATTTTTGAAAAAAAAAATAATGTTAGAAAGAAAATCATGAAAAAAGAAATGTTTTTATATTTCTGCTTCTAAGTAAATTTATCCATGAATTTTTTTTTTACCTAATATATTTTGGAAGTTAGAGAAATGTCTATATTTATGCTTTCCTGTTATTTCCCGATAGATTCAGGGGAATAGTTTAGGTCAACCTAACCTAACTGATATCAAGAATTTTCACATAACGCACCCCTCTCTCTCTCTCTCTCTCTCTCTCTATATATATATATATATATATATATATATATATATATATATATATATATATATATATATAAACAGTATAGTCACATTCCAGGATCCAAATTTTTTTTTTCATGCAATACAGATCACCCAGAATGTTAAAATTTCGGTAATTTTTACAGATCTATTTCGTTATGCAGAAAAAATCGTTATCATTATGTCAATACCGCTTTTTTTCGTGTATATACTCTTTAGAAAAATTGGAAATTCCTTACTTAGATAAAAAAAAAGCATGACAATAGAATGCACTGCAACAAGAATGCAATGTTCATATAAGACTCCACAGCAGGTCTTGGTATACGCAAAGAGTGAAATAAAATTGAAAAAAAACATATTGTACTAAAATAATATGCCCCTCTCTCTTTTTCTCTCTTTTCCTCTCTCTCTCTCACTATATATATATATATATATATATATATATATATATATATATATATATATATATATACGTACATAATAGTTTCCTTCAGTCTTGACAGATTATGGTTACAAACGGAAAGGGTGCCTGCTCGTGGAATTTTAGTGGCAAAGTTGCGCAATATCCAGTCACATCTCTGCTGAGTCGGCATGGTTAAAACCAGTGACAAGTGGAGATTAAGGACGACTCGAAAAAATGCCGAGATAAGCGGGTACCATTCCTAAGTTGTCACCCAAGTTATACTAGCAAGGTTCAACGTTGCTTAACGTCGGTAATATGAGGAGAACTGGTGTGTCAACGTGATTATGACGAGTATATATATATATATATGTATGTATATATATATGTATATGTATATATATATATATACATATATATATGTGTGTGTGCTTTTAAATTGTCATGAGCATATTTCGGTCAGTTAATTTATACAAAAGCAAAGTTTGCATTGGAAATATTAAGTCTTCCTCGTCAGAGGAAGTTAATATCAGGAGATTCCGACAAATTTTGCGAAAAATAAGATTAGGTTGTATGTAAATAAGACCCAATAATGATGCCACTTTGAGTCTCTTTGAAATATGTATCTGCACCCTTTTCATATCAGTATCTCCTTTATATATATATATATATATATATATATATATATATATATATATATATATATATTCAAAGACTTGCCTCCAAGCCAGTGAGATGTATGGGTCACCTGACGAGACCATTACTCTGATTGAACAAGCAGTTCTACTGTCGTAACCCATGCAATTTTTTTCAAAAAATTATTAATATATATATATATATATATATATATATATATTCATAACATACTACATACAATATATATATATATATATATATATATATATATATATATATGTATATATATATATTCATAACATACTACATAAAATATATATATATATATATATATATATATATATATGTATATATATGTGTGTGTATACATACAGACATATATATATATATATATATACTGCTGATCAAATATTTAATACCACTTAAAACTATATTAAAAGAAACCTTTTTTTAAGGATAGATCTTAAGCTCTTTCGTCTTAAAGTTACTAATACTACAATCTAAAAGTTATGGAAACAAAAAGGTACATTCCAAAAATTATATATATATATATATATATATATATATATATATATATATATATATATACATGGATATATATATATATATATATATATATATATATATATACATATATATGTGTTCAATTATTCTTTGTTTAACATAGCTTTTAGTGCAATAAAATGAATAAAATTTGCTTGGCCCATTTTTTTTGCTCACGAGTATATATATATATATATATATGTGTATGTATATATATATATATATATATATATATATATATATACTCGTGATTAAAAAATGGACAAAACAAATTTTATTCATTTTATTGCACTAAAAGCTATATTAAACAAAGAATAATTGAACAAGGAAATTTAAACGAGACAAAACACAGAAGAAGACATTTCCTTTAATAAATGCTTAGGATTGAATCGCATTCCCTTTTGATTTCTTCATAGGATCAATCCTTTGAGACATGCTCTCAACCAAATTGGAACACTGTGAAAAGGAGATGCTATTCCACTCGGTTTGCACATCTTTCTTCAGTTTGTCATTGTTCAAAAAAGTTCTTCCGGTCAATGCACGAGATATTATGGACCAAATATTATCGATTGTGGTCAAATCAGGGCTTAGACCTGGCCAAAATATCACATCAATTGAATTTTCAGAAAAAACATTTTTTGTGACTTTAGCAGTGTGTACAGGGGCATTATCGTGTTGAAAAATAAGGTTCTGGGATATTTCCAGCTTCTGGATACTTTGTAACAGTCTTGTTTCTAACATTCGAATGTATTCCTTTGCATTGATTGACTTCTCACATCTAATAAGTTTCACAACTCCTGCGACAATAAAAGTTACTCATACCATTATCCCTCCATTCCCGTGTTTTACTGTCGTTTTTATGCAACTTGGCGAAAATCATGTTCCAGTTCTGTGATTGCACCGTTCAGGAGCATCGGGAGCATCATTAACAAGACAAAATCTTGATTCTATCTAACCGGAAGACATTCCTTAACCAGTCTGTATCTTTCCTGCCATAATACGAGAAAATCATTTTTATCATTGATGTTCTTCTAAGATAAAAATGGCTTCTTTGGACGCCTTTTAAGGGAAATCCTATTTCTTTCATCCGTCTAGATATTGTATAGCAAGAAAGAGAATTTCCAGACCCTGTTTTAATTATTTGCTATGATCAACATACGTTTTCTTTCAATCCTTCAAAACAGTTAATTTAAGACTGTCGTCGTCTTTCAAAGTGGATGGTCTAGAGCGACCAGATCCAGATTTCCCTTTTACCAAGCGTTCGACTTCGAACCTTTGACCAATTCGATTCACTACAGAAAGAGATGTTTTCACATTTTCTTTTCTTAAAATATCAAAAATCTGCTTGTAAGTCATTTTGGACGGCCTTATTTCTGCAATTAGTTTTTTTATATACTCGCCAAGATGCTGTCTTACAATTTTTAGGATTAATTTTTTCACTTATTATTATATGCTATAATAATAATGATCTACCTGTTAGAACTTTGCGTTTAGAATTAACAAAAATTCATGGAAAAATATTGAAAAAATCGATTTTCTCCTTCTTTCACTCTTGGCCCATTTTTTAAGTCATGAGTATATATATATATATATATATATATATATATATATATATATATATATATATATAAATATATATATATATCTATATATATATATATATATATATATATATATATATATATATATATATATATATATATATATATATATATAGGGCGAATTTCGGGGTCAACGGCCAACTAGCACCGTGTGTGTTTGTGTGCATGTATGTGTGTGTGTTGAGGTGGAGAGGACTCCTGTAAGCCGTGGTGAAAGCAACCTTTCTAGGAGAAGTAAATCTTTGATTTAAAAAACCATAAAGCGTGAGACCAGTACCCGCATTAATCTGCAGTTTAACTTGTTGCTGACTATCTTGCTCTTGCTTGTTGCTAGATCTCAACATTTTGAACCGAGAGAGAGAGAGAGAGAGAGAGAGACCTAGCTGTCGTAAAAAGCTAAGACTCTGTAACATCATCTGTGTACAGATACTCCCCCAGGCATCTGTCTATAAAAGTGGTCCTGTGGCGATGGAAAAGTTGTGACGCGTGGAGGTTTGAAATGCTGGAAGCATGTAATAATTGATCTCAATGACTATGTCATACCTGCTTGAGCGTGTGAATTCACCAGTAGGACTAAAAAAAAGTGATTTTTGGGCTCATGGATTTTAAGTGTGTGAGGGAGTGGCACTCGTCTGACATGATGTTGCAATCATATATATATATATATATATATATATGATTGCAACATATATGTATATATATATATATGTATATATATATATATATATATATATATATATATGAATGCATTGACATATATGCATATAGAAATGTATTTACACAAAGAACGAGCATATTCATCTCGTACATAGATACACTGATCGAAAATTAAACATATTTCTGGCTAATGTCATTTGACAGTGATTCATGTCATCTTGGACTTTTCAGACAGACCATGAATAGCTAGACACAGAATGAATGAACGTAGTGTCTAACCTGGACCAAAAAGTTTAGTTGCACTAAAACAGCATCAATAAATAGACACTAATCGACTTGCTGTGCCGACGCCAGCAGACGGAATGGCCTTTAAGTAAATGTCAAAGGTCATCAAATTAAACGAATGATTTTGAAGATGAATATATTGGATATTCAACGATGTTGATATGAAACTTAAAATGTGAATGATCTCTTTAAACATTATACAACTTAAATGAATATAAGCATATTGTAAAAGTATAGACACATACAGAGAGACGCGCGCGACGACTACAAATATATTTTAAGCTCCCTAATCTCCTCTTTGAGTAGAGCACTGTCGTAAATAATTTTACCTTCTACTTAATTGGCTAAAAAATTCTAAGCCCGCTCTTTTCTTTTTGTAAAAAAAGCGGTTTGAACACTACAGGGTGACCCCCCCCCCAAATAAAAAACAGGTCCCAACTCTAATTAGGCCCCGTTTCTTAGTGTTTTGTTCGAATGAAATGAAACTTTGGTCATAACTAGTTTATTGTATTCAAAGCATCACATCAAAACACTAGGGTCTTTGGCCATTTTTCTCCGTTCTACAGCATATGTTCTAGATGGCCTCCATTCATCTTTTTCTTTGGGGGGGGGGGATAATCCTATATAAGTGATGGACGAATGTTTGTTTAAAATAGACACTTGTGGAGGTTATTTGTGGGCGCCGATGGGTAGAACTGCCGACTGTCAACGCGACGGTCAGAGATTCAATCCTCGGCTTCAAAGAGGTGCACTGATGAGTTGTGATACAACGAAACAGTACTGTATATCGATGACTACTAATATATATATATATATATATATATATATATATATATATATATATATATATATTATAACCCCTAGGATACGGAATTAAAAATGAGTAACAAAATACAATACAATATAAAATACATATAAATATAATCAGATAACATTATGAAAACCAGCGTAAGACAGGGGAAATACCGTAACCAGGGGATGGAAAACATGGTAACCTGAACAAACCGTATCTTAAGGCCATAAAGACATAAAGAGGGCGTTCTACTGTATACAAAATTAGCAGTAAAGATAAGAGATAAAAAGTATATGTAACTTTATGATATCATTAGAACAATAAAGATACATTTAGAGGAATATAAAGAAAAAACATATAAGGCCATGACATTTCGAAGCTAAATGCTTGTCATCATATTTTTATCTATTTATATGTGAATTCCCGTATCCCCTGTTTGCTCTTTCAATCTGTTTGTCTTTTTTCTCTGCTTTTTTTTCTATCTTCTATATTTTTCCCTTCTTCTTCTTCTTCTTCTTCTTCTATTTTTGGCTCTTCTTTAGTGTTCCCCGTTATTTCATATTGGTCGATAATTTTTAGCATTATTACCTACGTATATACTACCTGTCCTATTTACTATTTTATGTTGTACCTCTTTTAAATTACTATATGCCAGTTTATCCTATTCCTTCATTCCCATTTCATATCTAAATGCCATTAAGCTATTATTTGTTTTCTATATTTATATTTTGTATAATTCTGGCTTTTTTTCCTCTTCTGATGAGAAGCACTTATCTCCGGAATGTCATGCTTTAATCTGAGATTTCCTCTTAACTTCTCCTTATTTGTTCCCATGATATACAAAAAAGTTATACCTAACTTTTATTTCCCATTTTTAATTTTAATTTTCTCGTTTGCTCTTCTTAATAGTGGTGAGCGTTTCTTATCTTGATAAGTTCTGCCTTGTTAAAGATATACTCTTTGATAACATAATTAATTTGAATATGTGTGCGTGCGCGCGTGTTTACTATCCGACCACCAGGAATTACCCGGTTGTAAAATACGCCTGAGTAAATAATTTGATTCATGCAGACTTCGTATTTATTATTACAGAGCCAATACTCTATTGATTATTACGTTGCACCTAATATATAGCATTGATTTTAAAAGTAATACATAAATAAAATATGCTTTGGGTGCCATCAGCTAAAATCGAAAGCAATAAGTTCTAACTATCTAGCTGTACTTACTACCGCATGGCCTAAATACAGATGGATCAGAACACTTTTTAAATTAGCGTAGCTTGACACATATTTGCGCATGCGTAGTGCAAAACTTTATGGCGAATTATGCCTGTAGATCCAACATTAACAGAGTTGCTTAGTAGAGACCGTCTCGCATACACGCAGGCAGAGTATAGCTCTCATGCATCTATATATATATATATATATATATATTTATATATATATATATATATTCACACCGAGGAAGATCGAAGGATCGGCCGAAAATTATGTGCTTTGAAGGAAAAATTTTTGTTTTTTTCGAAAAAACTTTTTGTATTCCTACACGTCAACACAAAGGAAATAAATACAGAAAAGATATAAACATTTATATATTTTTCGTATTGAATTTTATATATTATAATATAAATATATATATATATATATATATATATATATATATATATTTATATTTATATATATTTGTGTGTGTGTATGTGTTTGTGTATATATATGTGTATATACTTATATATATATATATATATATATATATATATATATATATATATATATATATATATATATATATATATATATATATGAAATATTACGATGTATGATTCCGTGATTTTTAATGAGTTTTTCATTTTGGGTGTCATTTTTTGTTTTGCGTTTTTCTCTGTTACTATTTTTCTGTTAATTTGACAATTATTTATCACCCCCTCTTTCTTTACTCTCTCTCTCGCCCTCTCTCTCTCTCTCTCTTTCTCTCTGTCTCTCACTTTATACATTTCTTTCTCCCCCCCCACACACACATACTAAGACCCTAGTGTTTTGATGTGATGTTTGGAATATAATAAACTAGTTATGACCACAGTTTCATTTCATTCACACACAAAAAAAAAAAAAAAAACGGGGCCTAATTATAGTTGGAGCCCGTTTTTTTGGGGGGGTGGGGTGGAGTCACCCTGTATATGTATATATATATATATATATATATATATATATATATATATATATATATATGTATGATTAAAAATTATCAAAATATTAATTGTGTCAGCACATTTAATAACTCGTTTTTTTTTTTTAATTCTTGAGCACTTCAAAGTAGAAACGACAGACGGTCACTTAAGCTCGCACACGTAAATAATGATGTTACCACCATTAGATTACTGGGCACGGACGTATCGGCATTTACTAATAAATGTTTAAATTTCAACTGTATTTCTCGCGGTTTACATTGGCCGTGAAGTTTTTTTCCAACTAATAGAATCAGAGATAGCTTCCTGACCATGTTCGACTATCCCGACCGGTAGTAATCGTGACTCCCTGCACTGATGGTTTCCAAAAGGATGAAACACTTGTGTCTGTAGGTATTTAAAAACTGTTGTAGTAATAATTATAAATATATATATATATATATATATACATACATATATATATATATATATATATATATATATATATATATATATATATATATATATATATATATATATATATATACACTCCAAAATACAGATCTGTGCCACGTTAAGATTTTTCGCTCTCGAACAGGTAGGTGAAAAATTATCTGTTTCTATATTTCCATTTTTTGTTCAAATATATATATATATATATATATATATATATATATATATATATATATATATACTAGCAAAAGTACCCGTCGTAGACTGGGTTCAAAAACAACCTACAGAAAATTGACTCTGATTTATGAAAGTATGATAGATTATGAAAACAAAGGGTTGTAAATTTGTGTTGAATGTGGGGGTATCAAAACTAAAGGAAAATATGATGAAAGTAAAAATAAAATAGATAAACCCCATAATTTATTATATCATACCTGTTCACACTGAAACACTTATCACAATATTCTGTGGATCTATATAAAAAAATCTTGTTAAACTTTGTGACATATTTCAATTCTATGGAGGTCAGGTGCGAACGAACACCCCATAATTTTATTATACCATATTTCTTCAAACTGAAACATAATTATCAAAGTATACTTACGCAGATAGATATGAAAAGTCTTTATTAAAGTTTGTGCCTATTTCCATTCAATGGAGGACAGGCGCGAACGCAAACCCCACAATTTTATTATACCATCCCTATTTAAGTTAAAACATACTTATCAAAGTATTCTTATGTACATCTATATCAAAAACACTTGTAAACGTTTAATTTTTATTTTTTATTTGCATACTTTGTGGATCATGCGCGTACGAAGACCCCACAATTTCAATAAACCACTGTTCTGCCAGATCAAACATACCCATTCCTGTGTCTCAATACATCTATCATTATATGCAATCAGTTTTTTTTAAATAGTCAACCGTATAGGAGCATATCCGTGATCAGACACACACACACACACACACACACACACACACATAGACATTCAGCTTTATATATATATATATATATATATATATATATATATATATATATATATATATACTACTTATTTACAATGCCTACCCACGAGACAGAGTGAGACACCAGGGTCGTTTTTCACCGTGGAGAAAAGGTACAAAAATAAAAAATTGTCTCAGTCGTGAAGGATTTCTCCTCTACTGAAAGAGAACGAGAAAAGGAAGTGCCGCATTTGAAGAACAGATACTACACTTTAATTCGAATACCATTATACATTTTGCTCATTAGGATTGAGCCAGCCCCAGCTGCAAAGTGTTTCAGGTGAGCCACGAGACATAACCTTGTGCCGCTAACACTTCAGATGTAATCATCCGCTGCGCCAAACTACTTGACGTGCAAGTTCCGGAAGGCATCTTGCAGCAGGTTGCCGGTACACCATTACGTGGAGTACCGCCTTCTCGCCTACCCGCCAGACGAGTTATTCGGAGTTGCATTTCCATCAGTGAATTAAACGAGCCCCAGGTACCAACCTTTAATTTCTTACGATTCAGCGCGTACATATCTACTGACATAGATACTCGGCGTTGCCTGGGTCAACATGTAGTTCCGTTCGGACACACCTGTTATAGTAAGGGTATTTTGCAGTTTTTCATTATTATATGTCAAATCCAACGTGGGTACCATGGATACACCCACAATAATTTCAGAAATAATGGAACAGATAAGCACAGGAAAAGTAATTGCCTCAAAAACGAAGTATGTGACAACCTCCCCTACCAGATATTTCGGCAGAAGAGATACGAAGAGAAGAATCTATTCTTTGGATATTGAGCACTTTTTATTGCTCGTGCACTGGAAAAAAACCATCCTTCCCCCAAAAAATAAATAAATAAAAAATAAATAAATAATGAAAATAAAATAAAAAATAAAATAAAATAAATGAATCAAAACAACTTTTTTTTTAATCAAAACAACATGGAGCGCCCGTGCGACCGCAAAAAAAAAAAAAAAAAAAAAAAAAAAGCCGCAGTGTCCGGGCTCGATTGTGAGAAGCTAATGAGGGGGAAGAAAGTAAAACGTTTGTCCAAATGGCAACAAATGCTTATGACGTCATGACGTTGCAAAATAAACTTTTAAAACAGATTAGTTTGATACGCGTGCGTGACTTGCAAAAAAAGCGAACCGAAAAAAGACCCCCCCTCCCAAAAATATTCAATTTAACCGTCACAGAATAATCGTTTTTTTATAATTTTCACATATTATGAATCCGGGGCATTGCTCAATCAGATGGTACCGGTTTCGACTCGGTCGGATGCGGTAGACAAAAGTTTTTAGCAAACATACAAACACACAGTAATACACATGCCGGTCCCCTTTTTATTATATATATATTTTTATTATTTTTATTATATATATTTTTACGGGTCGTTCTTTTATGTGTCTTAAGCCGATTAAAATAGTTTTAAATGTAAAAATGGGTTCAAATTGAAAAAATCGTTATACATTTTGTACATTCATCTTAATTTATTTTTAATTTTTAATCAGTTCATATGCGTGTCACGTTGGTACAATGGTCACCAGCTTTGAATGCCGCAGTTTCGGTTTCGATTTTGATCCTAGCTGATAGCACCCAAATTCTTTTTTTTCTTACTTTCGAAATCACGACTCTATAATAATATATACGAAGCCTGGACAAATTAAAATATCATATTTAAGCTTATTTTACGACCGGGCAAAGCCGGACGACCCCCGCTAGTATATATATATATATATATATATATATATATATATATATATATATATATATATATATATATATATATATATATATATATACTAGATTATCCGTGATCCGTTGGGTCAGTATATATTATAGCTAGCTATGGAGTAGTGAGTATACAGAATTAATGTATAAACGCGCAAAAACTGAATGCACGCACGCGCGAAAACAAACATAGCGACCAGTGAAAGCAATACGCAATATATTGGATAATACAGGCCTTAAAACCATAACCCTTGGATTAAATTAAAAATCCTTTATATAAGAGGGGTGAAATCGTTTTTAAAAAATTAAAAAAAAAACGGAAAGAAAACAATATAAGGAGACAGTGTGCATTGTACAGGTCCACCCTATTTCTGTGTGTGTGTATGTGTGTGTGTATGTGTGTGTGTGTATGTGTGTGTGTATGTGTGTGTGTGTATGTGTGTGTATATGTGTGTGTATGTGTGTGTGTGTGTGTATGTGTGTGTATGTGTGTGTGTGATTGTGTGTGTGTATGTGTGTGTGTATGTGTGTGTATATGTGTGTGTATGTGTGTGCATGTGTGTGTATGTGTGTGTGTATGTGTGTGTGTGTATGTGTGTGTGTGTGATTGTGTGTGTGTGTGTATTAATGGCTTTAAAAATATCAGGAAATAATAATTTCCTGATAAGTAATATCAAACGGCGAGACATTTTAAATCAAATCTTTAAAAAATTACCCACCCTCACATACACACACACACGTTTTGAAGTGTTTATGCATATTTTAAAATTTTTGGAACTCATAACACTACCCCCACCCCATGTTCTCTTTCTGTTCCTTCCTCCGCCACCAAAACATAAACAATTGCTAACAATTACATGTAATCTGTTATAAATTTTTTTTTAAAAGACAACAAAATAAAGGATGAGTGGAATTTTCTCTTTGTGCGTAAACAACCTTAAAAATATAACGATAAATAATTATGAGGTCATAACATCTTACGGTACGATCTTTCCAAAGCAAATCTCAAAAAAAAAAAAAAAAAATTAAAACTCCACCTCCCCACACTTGTTTTGAAGTGTTTCTACGTATTTTCAAAATGTTTAGAACTTATGTCCCGTTTTCTCTTTTTACCTATCCCCCGCCACCAAACGTGGAAAAAAAAATGCTAACGATTACGTGCCTCGTTTACCTGTACCTGGCCAAAAAAGTGAGCGCTCATTTTGCGTTAAATTTTTATAGAAATATTTTTCCCAACTGTAAAATGTTAAATTTCTATTATTCGTTCTTAATTCCTTTTTTTATTATATCTTTAAATGCTGTTGAAACGTATTAGCAAAATACAGTAAATTTTTGTTTTGTAGGAGTAAACAACACTGGGTTAGATCGAAAAAAAAAACATTAGAAACAGCATTAGTTTTGTTTTTATGTTTGAAAAAAAACATTAGTTTTGTTTTATGTTTGAAAAATCATTAGTTTTGTTTTATGTTTGAAAAAGATTCCAACTTGCAATGAAAATATAATCGAAATAATCATTTTATAAATTTCGGACGCTAAAGCCGTACATGCGTTTTGGGAGAAGACATCGTGAACAATATTGGTTTTTAAAAAAGTTCTGCTTACATTGTTTAAAATTAAAAATAAAAAGGTTTATATTGTATAAAATTGTAAAACTTCTATTCATATTGTTAAAATTAAAAATAAAAAGGTTTATATTGTATAAAATTATTAAGTTCTATTTCTATAGTTTAAAATAAAAAAGTTCTATACATATTGTTTAAAATAAATAAAACAGAGTTTATTATTTAATAAAAGTTATGTTCATATCGATTATTTTTAGGAAAAAAAGTTCTGCTTATTTAAAACAGAAACCTGAAATACCGATCTTATTGTTTACATATCGTCGGTATAGTAATATAATGTTTAATAATAAGCATAAATACTATAGGTATTAAACGTAACGTTAATGAAGCAAAAACCGGAAAGAAACTGAGCTATGCGCATGCGAGTATTATAGGTTGTTTTTTTAGCAGTTCACTCCTTGTAAGTAAAAAATACTTTAGTTGAGATCGAAACCAAATCCCAAAGACAGCAAGTCAAGTACGATAACCATTAGGCCAGGTTGCCACGTCTTTTATAAAGTGTTTTAAAATCTACTTATTCTTAACATAAAAAGCTGTAATGTGAACAATTCGCGGATGCGCAGTCGTGGAACAGTTGACAAAGAGATAAAGATCTGATGGCCCCTTAAATTTGACCCCTCAACAGCTTTTTTTTTCTATTACTTAAAAATATTTATTATATTTTTTTTAAATTACAATTTCACTCTAAACAAGGCACATTGCCACGTTGATGTAGGGGGCTACTACCAGGGTCCTAAGTTGCAGGGATACTATGTAGGGAGTTTAGCAGCAAGATGTTTGTTCACATTACACTTGAACTTCTGCATGTCAATACAGTTGGGGAAGCAGCAAACCGGAAGAGGATTTCAAAGTCCGGCAGTTCTGGTGAAGAAGCTATTAGAGTAGAAGGCTTTCTTAAATCTAGGGATCTCAAATGTGGAGGGGTGGAATTTTGCTGCTTGTGGAGTTTGTTGGGGATATTTTCGTCGACAGGGCACAAGGGCTTGTAGTTTGTCAGAGTCTTAAATATCTGAATACCCTATATCCAAATTTTCAAGTCTGTAGGTAAAAATTCGAAGAGTATATAGGTTGAGAGATGTCCCCCTCTCTCCAGCTCTCTCTCTCTCTTACACACACACACACACACACACACACACACACACACATACACATACATATACACACATATTTATAAACACAAAGATTAACTGTTTGCACGCAGTCTGTTTGTTATGTGGGCGCCATTTCTGAATGGACTACGAGAGATCGATAGCTAAGCATATTGAATATATGGACGTAATCTGAAAGTAAAGACTTGGAGAGATATGGCAATCGATCCATAGAGAAACCGATAGTCAGACAGGCGTATTTTGACTCAAGTGACTCGATTCCTTAAACATGAATACGACTAAGAAAAAATAACCTCTCGAAGGTCTAAGAGAAACGACAAGAAAAAAAAAGCGTCTGCCGATGACGCGGACATCAATTGGAATTTAACGACATTGATAACGACAGTAAGGCAACATTTGACGGGTCGAGAGGAAACCAGAAGCTCGATTGATCGACGATTATGAGGACCGAGAGGGATAAGCGATTCTTTATCAAAAGAAAAAAACGGAAATACATCGCTTTATCTTCGGAATGATCTCCGAAAACAGCTTTGCAGATTAAAACCTTTACAGAAAGTATTGAATTACTTATCATTCATTCGGTCTTTTAATTAATACTAGCCTGGGTGCCCGGCGTTGCCCGGCGTTGCCCGGCGTTGCCCGGGTGTTTGGGGCTGTGTGTTGAGCACAAAAAAAATGTTGTAGTATTCAGGCAGGCTCGAACACGTGACATGAATGCAGAAAAGATAGTGGAGGTGCGTAATGGTGTTGATTGAGCAAAAAAAAAAAAAAGCAAAGAAAAAAGGCGTAAGCAGGCTCGAACCCGTAACGCGCCTGAGAAAAAAGAGGTGACCCCCCCCCAAAAAAAAAACAAAAAACAAAATGTCCTACCGATGTGCTTAACGTGGATGTGACGTCACGGGTGGTCGAAATAACGCCTTTTAAGCAACGTCGTAAACGCAAAGGTTGAATGACTTTAAAAAAATATCAGCGAAAAAAAAAATAATAACCCTGACACTCCCTGTGCCCAGTTTAGGGTGAAGGAATTAATGTTTTTGGTCAATTTTTCGATATTTGTTGTCCGAAGGGTCGTGCTTCAAAATTGCCTTCGTATATGTGAACATTGGGTCGAAACTATTGTATGGAATTGTCATCCATAAAAGCCTAACATTTTGAAAATTAGCAACTATATTGTTGTCTGCGTTTGTAAATGGTAATATATATATATATATATATATATATATATTAGTAAACTTAGACAGAATTTTCTTTTTATGTACGTTTAATTAAAGAGCAGATACAGCTCTTGTTTCTCTTACAATCCATTTTTTCTTTTTGACATTCTATTTTCCGAACATTCTGTTCAAGTGTAAAAATAAATTTGCAGTATTCGCGAAAGTTTTCGACCACCATAGGAACTCCTCAGGCGAGTAATAGAAAATAATAAAAAATAAATAATGAAAAGACTGAGTTGATTGGAAAGACGATTATTTAAAGCCTTGTTAATTCGTATTACAAAAAGCAACAACGATTAACCAGGCTTAATACGAAACGGATGGTACGCTTAAATGCTTTAAAGTATTTTAAGTATTATAAACGATTTTAATCGTATTTCCAATCAATTCAGTCTATTAAAAAAAAAAAAAATTATTACTCGCCCGAGGATGACATATAAAGGTCGAAAACATTCGCGAATACGGCACATTTCTTTTCAACAGGATCTTCAGAAACTAGTCCGTCAAAAAGAAAAAAAAGAAGGATTTTAAGAGAAACACAGAAGAGTTGTTTCTGCTCTTCAATGAAACGTGCATATATATATATATATATATATATATATATATATATATATATATATATATTTAGTAGTGAGATTGACTGATTAAATACACCAATGTCTTTATTTGATGAACTTCTTAGAATGATAATTATTATTAGCTTGTTTTATACGAAGATGAATGTCAACAGAGAAAATGAAACAGAAATATAAATACACACACACACACACACGCACACACACACACACGCACACATCAGATCCAAAATATAAACATACAAAAATAGACACACACACACACACACACACACACACACATATATATATATATATATATATATATATGTATGTGCGTGTGTGTTAGTCTGTGTGTTTATGTGTATGTATATTTCTACACAGACACGGACAAACACGCATATAAACATATATATGTCTGTGTGTTTATGTGTGTGTTTGTAGGTGTGTATATTTCTATGTGTATGTACGTTTGTGTATGTACATGTGCGTATATTTCTATGTGAGTGTACGTGTGTGTGTGTGTGTGCATTTCTAATCTGGTGTGTGCGTGTGTGTATGTGTGTGTATATTTCCAATCTGGTGTGGGTGGGTGGGTGTATGTGTGTGTGTGTGTGTGTGTGCTTGTGAGTTTGTGTGTGTGTGAGTATAGGTATATTTCTATGTGTATGTACGTTTGCGTATGTACATGTGTGTGTATTTCTATATGTGCGTGTGTGTGGCTGTGTGTATTTGTGTGTTTATTTCCAATCTGGTGTGTGTGTGTGTGCGTATATGTGTGTGTGCGTGTGTGAGAGTGTAGGTATATTTCTGTTTCATTTTGTCTATTGACATTCATCTTCGTACAAAACAAGACAATAATAAGTATCATTGCGAAAAGTTCATTAAATAAAGACATTGGTTTATTTAATCAGTCAGTCGCACTATTGAATTGGAGAACACGTACCGCGACGGTAAACAATTCACTTCCCCCTCTTTCTCCTCCTCCCTCGCCTCCTCCTCGCCTCCTCCTCCACCTTATTCTTATATTCAATCTTTGCGTTTTTCAGACTTTGCTTTTTGATTTCCTACAATCGGTATCTTGCATTTTGTTCGTGATGTTGGCGAAGGCAAAGAGGAAAGAGGTGAGAATGATGGAGAGGGCCGGAAAGATGGGGGGGGGAGGAGGACAGTATCTTATGTCTCTCCCTCTCTCTTTCTTTCTCTCTCTCTCCCTCCCCCTCTGTCTCTCTCTCTCTATATATATATTTAGGGTGGAAAGTGAATAGTATTCAGACCGAATTGCCCTTTTTTTCCTATTCGTTAGGGATGATTCTTTTCTTTTGTTCTTGCAGTCACATTAGTCTAATTATATTTTGACGTGTCGATGAATATGAAAGACATCAAGAAACATTGCGAAAACCTTTTCATTACGCTGTTCAGCGTGAAAAGCGATAGGTTACCAACTAGAGAAATCAATTTGAATAAACATATTCTATTGTTTTACTATATATATATATATATATATATATATATATATATATATATATATATATATGCATATATATATGTGCATATATATATGTGTATATATATACAGGGTGTCCACAAAGTCTGACTACATTATGTAGCCAGACATGTTCCTTGCTAATAGAGTCAGATGGTTTTGTGGCCAGGTTCGAATCTTCCAACCAGCTGTAATCATAAATCCCTGCATTGATAGATTCCTGAAAGGATGAAACATTAATGTCCATAGGTATTTAAAAAATTATCATAGTAATAATTTTATATATATATATATATATATATACGGTGCCCACAAAGTCTGGCTACATAATGTAGTCAGACTTTGTGGACACCCTGTATATATATATATATATATATATATATATATATATATATATATATATATATATAATCTAGAATAAATGACAAAAGTTATATTTAAAAATTCATGATGTTGAGCATCTTATAAGATGGTCAACATCATGAATTTTGGAAAGTAACTTTTTGTCATTTATTCTCTATATTGCTCTGTAATTGAATTAGGCTTCTTAAATAAGGACTGGTATATTATAAGAAAATATATTTCTGCAGAAATATATATATACACTTGCCCGGTGTTTGGATGTGTATGTTGAGCAAAAAAAAAAAAAAAGAAAAAAGTGGTAGTAGGAAGGCAGGCTCGAACCTGTACCGCAAAGGAGGAAAAGAACAGGGACAAAAAAACCTGACGTCTATGCCGTTACGACCACCGCCAAACGGGAAGTTACATTTTTATAAATTAAGGCTAGACAATCTAAAGGAGAGGATGACCTTCAAAAATATCGGCGAAAAAAATCCACCCCCTTGTAGCAAAGTGCCCAGCTTAAGGTGAAGATATTTATGTTTTTAGCCAATTTTTCGATATTTGTCGTCTGAAAGGTCGAACTTCAAAACGATACTCATCTTGAGAAAATCCGTCGCCACTGTCGAAAGTGTTGGCCAGACATGCAAACATACATACGTACATTTATATATTAGTAAATCAAAATTTTCGACCCAAACCGATGAAAACGCTTGCCCTATCTCTGAATACTATTTATGTAAAATTTCAAATGTTTAGACCAGAAATTGTCTGAGTAATTTGGTAGAGACCGCAGAGATCAAATTTTTATTAAATTTGACCCCTATTATGACCCCTTAAAATTTATTGTATTGGACCCAGATCACGTTATTAAGTTAGATCCATGTCCAAGGAACTAGTGTTTAGACCCAAAATTCTCGGAGGAATTTGGTAGAGTTCTCAAAGGTCAAGTCGTTGAACTTTGACCCCTTAACAACAAACTTTGTGGTCGAAAACCGATCTCAAAGATTTTCCCAAATCTCAGTACACTGACTTTAAATTGACAGAGTTATTGCGCAGGGAAATGTACACAGACACAGACACACAGACAGACAGATACACAGACACCTTCACTTTTCTATATATATATATATATATATATATATATATATATATATATGCAGGGCAGGTTTGAGGTGTTCAAAAGTCGCGACTTATGAAGACAACGAGGTTATTAGATAGTGCTCAATAAAATGAGCAAAATATAATTTTTTTTATTATTTGAGGGTAAACAGTTACATATGGTCGCTACAAATAGCCATCTGTTTCAGTCAATGAGACTTCCTCATGGGAGCCGGAACCTCGCGACGCCACAAAGAAAAAATCTCATCAGAAAGAGATGGCTATTTGTAGTGACCATATGTAGTTGCTTACCCTCAAATAATAATAATAATAATAATAATATTAATAATAATAATAATAATATATGTATATATATATATATATATGTGTGTGTGTGTGTGTGTGTGTGTGTATTTGAGGTGGAACGATAAAAGTGTCGTCCTACAAAAGAAGACATGATTCCGTTTCCGTTTGATGAAAACTAGTTTTCTCTTTTTGTTGCAGGCCATCTACTAGTTGACCAATTATGTACAAATCCCAAGAGCGATAAGAGCCTTTTATCATGTTTAAAAGTGACACAATGTTCAACGAGCGAGATCGGAGATGCGCCGCTGTACAACCCATGCTCTCTACCGCTCAATGTGATGGAAACAGGAGCATTGCAAGAAACCTCAAAATGTAAATCCGGATGGTTCAACGCTTGAGGACACAGCTCAATAAAGTTTCCGGCTACGGTTATGGTCTTTGCTGTAGTTTCAAGTAAAGGCCACATCATGCCACCTCACATCTTCGTAGTCGGCTTGAAAGTCAACACCAAAGTGTGTCTGAATGTGCTGAAGAGTGTGTTGATACCCTGGTGCAATCAGGTGGCAACTGGAAGACTCTGGGTGTGGCAGAAGAACTCGGCGCCGGGACACAAAACAGGTTTGGCTTCAGAATGACTACCTTCTTTCACTCCTCCCCTACCTGAACCTGCTTGGCTAGTTCGGTTGGTCATACATCGAAAGCATTAACAATATGATTACTCAAAACACCAAAGCCAACCTGATCGCCGCTATACATCGAGTATTCGACGAGTTCCCGCCGACGCTTGTGCAAAAGACATGCTCTCAGTTCCGACTCGTATTTAGACATAAAAGTTTCATCTCTGAATTCTTTCAAAGTCCAGCGTCATAATGTCACGCCTTATGACGTCATGATGCTGCATTCTGAAAGACATTCTGGCTGAAACATGAATGCATATATGTAGTTAATATTGTTTGTATATATAAAAGAACATTATACAATAATAAACCTATATTTGTTATGTGTGGACGTTTGGATTCTTTATCCGGCAGGGGGATGTAATGCGTCTATGGTGTTAGGGTTAAGTTCATGTTTGCATGCCTTCTCGCTTCCAGCTAACACCGCTGGCTAACCTCACGTTTTATTTAATGGTGAAAAAGTCTATTAATTAATTCAACTACTGGTTCGCATATTGCGAACTGTTTTCTGTAATAAATCGATTGATGCCTTCATTCAGTCTCAAGAGACAATAAATAACCCCCTTGTAAGCGTAGCTGCGCGTGTGATTCTGGGGCAAGTGTTGACAATCACAACCATACCTCTCATTAATCCACATTGCTTTAGTTGAGTTGAAATATTACGAAGATACTTCTTCTTCTTCTACTACTACTACTACTACTACTACTACTACTACTACTACTGTGAAAATAATTACGATATATATAAATCAATAAATATTGACTGCTTTTATCTGGTGCATCTGCTACTAGGCTCTCGCTCTTGGACAAGGTCCAAAAGTGAGTAGCCAACCTAATAGGTCACGAACTGTCATATAAAGCCCCTGTCTCATCGACGAAATGTTGCATTCCTCTGCCTGTTCTACAAGTATTTTAATGGTGGATGCTCTGACGAACTACAAACCCTTGTTCCCCCTCGACGAAAATACCCCCCGACAAACTCGACAAGCAGCGAAGTCCCACCCCTACACAGTTAAGATCCCTAGATGTAAGAAAGCCTTTTACTCTAATAGCTTCTTCCGCAGAACTGCAGTACTTTGGAATTCTCTTCCGGTTTCCTGCTTTCCTAACTGTGCTGACATGCAGAAGTTCAAGTGTAATGTGAACAGACATCTTGTTGCTAAACTCCCTACATAGTATCCCTGCAAATTAGGTGCCTGATTGAAGCCCTCTACATAAGGTGGCAATATGCCTTGTTTGGAGGTTAAAATGTAATTAAAAACCTATATAAACTATCGTTTAATGCTTACGTTATCAGCAGTGTAGGTATGATAATTACTGCGGTCGGAGTATTCGAGCCCACCCCACTCACAAACTTTTTTAATCGACTCTACAGTTCGGTATTCCAACTCGTCAGCAACCAAGACTTATTAGGGGAAAGGATAGAAAATTAAGTCCTATATATAGGATATCAAGGTATTCGATCAATACAAAAAAAAAAAAAAAAATCAGAAAGTGTTTGACAGCAGACGACGGAACATGGCATATTATTTTATTAACCCTCTTTTTCAGGTTGTTTTTTTTTACTTGGAAGTCATATTTATCAATGCCCGAAGGCCATTCGAGGATAAGGGTTCATGGATGCATGGTGGTATTGTAATAATTACTACTGGAGTAAGTTGGGTAAAATTTTATTATTTACGTGGCCAGCTCGATGAGAACTTATTTACATTAGATTTGAAAGCTACCATGTTGTATTCAACTGGGAAGCAGGTCAGCGGAACAATGTTCCACAGCTGGAAAGAAACTTTGTTCATGAAATTTGCGTTTAGATTTAAGCAAAGGTAGAGAATGAGGGAATCACATATAGTAGTTATAGCTAGTTGGGCGTTTTTTCTGAAAGTTTGGCAAGAGTAATTATAGATCGGAGTTCACTCATGCACTTGCTATGAAAATAATGAAAGAGCAAGGATAGGCTCGCAACGTCTCCTCTGTGGGAAAGGGGTTGAAGGGAAAAGAAAGAGACATTACCTATTAGGTTTCATAGCCGGTTTTGAACTCTATCAAGACAGGATATGGAGTGCCGAACAACTACTACCTAGATGTGCCAACATTAACCAATTTTAGAAGTAACTGGTTTTTATACAGATAGAGGAGTGCATCGGTTAGGAGATATTTACTGCAGCGGTAAGGTGGTCCATATACTTTACCAGCGATCTTGGCAACAGATTTTATGTATGCTTTCTATTTCAGATCAGGACTGGAAATCAGCCCCAGAAACTTGTTAAGACATGGGCCTTCCCCAAGACGAGATCCATTCATTTCAATTGAAGAGCCAGTATCATGAAAGGAGAGAAGTTCGGTTTTCGATTCATTAAAAATAACCAGCCACCTTTTTCCCCATTGCACTACGTTCTCAAGATTAGAAGAGAAAGAATCAGAAAAATCTTGGTCATTTCTTGTCTTTGAAATGTTGCCACAGATTGTGGCGTCGTCTGCATAAATGTCTACGAATGCCATGATGTTACAAAAACAAAAGCCTGTTCTTGTAAGTGAGTAAATATGAAATAGGATAGTCAAGGATTCGAACTTGCGAAGCTAGATTTGGAATTGAGAATTCCAATCATAAGTTAAAATAAACACAGAATGTTATTATAAAGTGAATGTCCAGTAAATTGTTGATTCTGTTAAAATATTTAATAAATACAAATTTGGCTGGAAACTATTCACAGTCTTAGAAAGAATGCATAATAAATATGGGTTACGGAATTAGACAAGTACGTTAAATTCCTTTGTAAAACAACAAAGAGAATTAGAAATTTCCTGGTCGTCAGAAATGGTTTCAAAAATGTGTAAATCGCGCATGTTGGAAACACGTGACTTGTCACGTTGACCAGACATACGTGTGGTTTTTCAATATAGGAAAAAGTTCGAAGTTAATTAGAGGAGCTAGATCAGTCAGATCAGAGAAACAGAGAGGTTCAGACCGATTCTCGGTTAGAGTCAAGGCTCCCTCTGGAAGCGAGAGGGTTTAGAAATAACCATGTAACAACGTTGAATCCCTTAAATACAGAATCATTTCCGACCGGTCGAACAATAAATGATCATCATGTTTTTTATAACTGCCGTCTTTCTGTGTTCATCATTACAACGAGAAAGGTAACGTGTTTATAGTATATGTACAACTGTCAAATGTAAATGTCAAAAGCACTCTCGGTCTATCTATCAAGATATTCAAAAATCTCTTCTTGTTGAATTACAGGCTTGGTGCTCTTGTAGTAACATGTACACTGTCTATTATATATATATACAGAACTTTCCTCTCTTTATATATACCTTGTTTATGTCTTTCTCTATGCTATCTACACAACATGAACACTCCTAAGACTGTCTCTATCACTCTAAGACCCATTACAAACATGAACAACAACAAATATATAAGTCGCCATCTAAATAAGAACAACGAAACGTATTTGGTATTTCAAAAATAATAGCAGTATATAATATATACATATTTGGTGAACGTGACTAGTCCACTCAAGCAAGGGTGGGTTTGAAAAAAAAACTTGGCGTTACCACGAGTACACAACGTAAGAGTCCATTACAACTGGATGATCACAGAACGCGAAAAAGAAAAAAAAGAAAAGAAAAACAGAGGGGAAAAAATGCAAAACGAAATAAAACAATAATCAAGAAGGAAAAAAGAGAAGCACTCACATATATGCAGTATTAAAGAAAAAAAACAAAAAGAAAAAAATGAACACACAAATACACACAATGGAACAAAAGTATACAAGAAAAATTAAAAAAAAAAGGCCGATATGCCGCAAAGGAAAAAAATATAACGGAATAAAAGTCTAAAAATCACACACACAGAAAAATGTGTTTTCGTGAAACATGAAAATATATGATATTTATTGATAAAATTGTTTATTTTAAAAAATATATGTACACATACACAGAGATTGAGGTCAGTCATAATTGTTTTGACATTTGTATGGAATGTCAGTTAGAAAAATTGTGTCAGTATGAAATCGTGTGGATGAATTGTTGAATTTAATCTGTCAATCTTTTGTAATAGTTTTGTGTCAAAGTCGAAGGTACTTTTAAATAAGAATGTGATCATTGATGAAGAGCAGGAAAAGGGTAGGACCCAAGATGAAACTCCGAGGGACACCAGCGTTAATACAATGAGTTTATGATTTCTGTTATAAGCCTATCGGATATAAAAGTTTTAATAATTAAGACAACATTCCGATATATTTTACAGCTGGGAATATTATGAAGTTGACTGTTATGCCATACTCTATCAAAAGCCTTTATGTCAAGAACTAGTTCTCAAGAAACGAACGCCCTGTCGAGAGATTCACTAATCCTGTGTAATATAACAGTTAAAACAGTGTGTATGTGTGTGTGTGTGTGTGTGTGTGTGTGTGTGTGTGTGTGTGTGTGTGTGTGTGTGTGTGTGTGTGTGATTATTCACACTAAGGAAGATCGAAGTATCGGTCGAAAGTATGTATTTTGAAAGAAACATTCTTGGTTTTTTTTTCAAAAGACTTTTTGTATTCCTACATGTCAACACATAGGAAATAAATACAGAAAAGATATAAACATTTATATACTTTTCGTATTGATTTTTCACACACACACACACACACACACACACACACGTACGCACACACATTATATATATATATATATATATGATTTTAAAAATATAATTATCCACTGACACGTGTTTTGTCATCTACGACTCATCAGAGTGACTGAATCTAGCGAGATTGAATCTGATGAGTCGTAGACGACGAAACACGTGTCAGTGGATAATTATATTTAAAAAAAATAATATATGTATATACCGCTCCCCATGTGGGGGTACCAAATTGGTATCATGTTCAATTGGTTCATGTTATATGATTAATTGAAAGCAAGTTGCTAAGTTTATCAATAGGCAGAAGAAGATCTCACGCAGTGTTTTTAAACATTTGATAACCCATGGCCCCCCTTTTCTAATATTTTAATATACGTTTCTCCCTTTCATACACTTTTAAAAAAAAAGTGCAGAGCTCGTTTTCTGTTGTTTACTTGGCTGTTTTGATTCTGATTTTGCCCTTATTATGAAAATTATTGAATGTATTTGCAAGGCTTAGAACGGATTAGATGATTTCTTTTATGGCAATTTGAGATAAGGTACCAAACCACCTGATGTAAAAGTCTAACTAAAACAACGGCTGGTTATTGCAAAAATCGGAGATGACTATTGACCTCAGTCGGTAGAATGAAAACAGTAAGCAGGAATAGGGTTCCGCAGACTTGCAGTCTTTGGAAAGAAGCTACTGGTATAGAAATCTGTATTGCAGCAAGGAATTGAACAGCGAATTTATGGAGACCTTTAAATCGGCAAGTCAAACGCGCTGGAACAAAGGGAGCAGGTGCCTTAAAAAGAATTTCCAAACTTTTTGTACGGCCATTTAAAATTCTCCTAAGCTCTTGAAAATTGAGTATGTTACTGCCATATATCATATGAGATGATTGACCTATTTTTTGCGATTTCAGATTCAAATGAACAGCTGCAGTAGAAATTGGAATACACCCTACTAAAAGCTGATCGTCACAGTTGGTGAATTTTAAAAATGCAATCTGGATGTGAGAACACTTTAGAAGAACGATATGAAATAAAATTCTGTTTTAAACTTGGAAAAAATGCCACAGAGATGTATGGAATGCTTCAGACTGTTTCGGACCATATTGCATGAATCGAGCATCAGTTTTGGTTTGCATACGATATTCAAGGAAATAAAGAATTTCATGTCGTGTATCTATAGAAAATATTTGTGCACAATTTGATATCAGTGTGGGAACTGTACACACACTTATTCGCGAGGGACTGAAGATGTGGAAGATTTGAGTGAAGGGTCTAACTTTATAATTCTATTTAATCCCCCAAAAATAAATGTTAAGTGGTCAAAATTGGGGTCACAGTAAAATAAAAAAATATTGACGTCAGCTGTTTCTACCAATTTTACTCTATGGTAGTTAAGGAAGACTATTATATAGAAAGGCATTACCGTACATATTTACATTTTTAATATATTCATAGGCACGTAAAGTTATGAACAGTACATAGGGCCCGAGCAAAGCCGGGCGGAACTGCTAGTATATATATATATATATATATATATATATATATATATATATATATATATATATATATATATATATATATATAAATGAAAATTACAATTGAATTTACCAAAATGATCTAAGATGGTAAAATTAAAGTAAATTATAAATATTAAAGAATTAATATTTATAAAATTATCTCAGCCGGATAAAAAAGCTCCATAAAACCAAATAGGAATAAAACCAAATAACATTTTTTAACATAACAAAAAATAAACATAAATAAACATAACGTAAAATAACATTTTAACATATTTTATTAACTAATATATATATATATATATATATATATATATATATATATATATATATAGATAGATAGATAGATAGATTGTATGTATCTATGCATGCATGCATGTATGTGTATGTGTTTGTGTGTGTTTCTATAATATTTTAGCGTCTACAGAAACTCCTTGTGTCCGTGTGTTAGTCCACAAACGCTTAGACGAAATAATCGATGGTGAATATGCAGATTATATGAAAATGAAAGTAGTTACGTTAACTTGGTTATTACTTATGGACATTATATATATATATATATATATATATATATATATATATATATATATATATGTACAGAGAGAGTGAGAGAGAGAGAGAGAGAGAGAGAGAGAGAGAGAGAGAACGACGAGAAAAAGAGAGAGAAAGAGATAGATATAAATTATGAAAGAAGCAACGACATGTTTATAGAATACTTATATAATGCCTTACCCACATCCACACACACACACACACACACATATATATATGTGTGTATATATTCGCTTGTTTTCTTTTCCTTATAAGGGAAATGGTTTCCATAATGTTTTATTGTTAAAGTGTGTTTTATTCAATAAGTCTGACAAAAGGCTGTTCTTATGAAAATTTTCAAACGACATAATGTTTGAATTTGTCCGAATAGTTTTGAAACAATTCTAACTAACGATGAAATACACTATTTATTGCTATCAATCCATTCCTTGATGTCTTGTATGATGTTAAACAATATATGAATGCTCAATTATGAAATATGATAATTTTGTAGCTTACAGTTTAAGTCATCTCTTTTTGGCTTAAGATTATTGGTTTATGAACGATTACTGAATTTTCAATGAAATTAGGAATACTATAAATAAGACCATATATATATATATATATATATATATATATATATGTATATGTTTCTGTAGAAATATATTTTCTTATAATATCTAGAAATCCTTAAGAAGTTCAATGTAAGAGCAATATAGAGAATAAATGACAAAAACTATATTCCTTTATAATATATTCCTTTAGTTCAGTTGAAATGTACAATTCTTGACAGTATCTGTTTCGTTGCGCAAAATCAATCAGTTAATCAATCAGTGAATCAATTATGCCCTAAACTCATCAGAAGAAATAGAAAAATCAATCTGTCAAAAGGAAATAAAGTGTGATTTGACATGAATTAAATCCGAAAATTGGAAGAGAAGCTGCAAATACCTTTAATATGTTTCCATTATGCAATGTGGAATAATAGATGTGGTTTCGTCCCATACAACCAAAGATATGTGCATTTCAATATTCAATTTATTCACACACACATCCACACAAACACACACACACATACACACACACACATATATATATATATATTTTTATTATTATTATTTGATTTTCACCCCAAACAAGGCACAGTGCCACTTTGAAGCAGGGGAATACTATCAGGGACTTAATTAGCAGGGTCATTATGAAGGGAGCTGAGTAGAAAGATGTTTGTTCACATTACACTTGAACTTCTGCATATCAGTACAGTTGGGAAAGCAGAATCCCGGAAGGGGGTTCCAAAGACCTGCAGTTCTGGGGAAGAAACTATTGGAGTAAAAGGCTTTCTTGCACCTGGAGATCTCTACTGTAAAGGGATGACACTTTGTAGCTTGTCGGGTTTGTTGGGGTAGGTACGTCGAGGAGGTACAAGTGTTTGCAGTTCGTCAGAGCATTCACCATATATATATATATATATATATATATATATATATACATTCACAAAATCTCTCGCTTTGATGGAAGGTAGACTAACATTTGTTGCTATAGTTTCAAATGATCTTAAATAATAGCAAGGGGATGCTTGATTCCAAATATTTCTCATATGTTCAATTTCCCTCTCTAGGATACGATTATGAATATCTCCAGTATCAAATAATCCTTATACACTGTGAAATATACTTTACGTATGACAACCAAAGAAGGAAGGTATGACATATGAGAAATATTTGGAATCAAGTCTCCCCTTGCTGTTTTTTAAGATCCTTTGAAACCATAGCCACAAGTTTTAGTCTTCCCTCGGTCAAGTCCAGATGTTTTGGAGAAGTATGAGATATTTTGTAATTCATATAAACCAGGAAAGCAAATAACTATGAGTGAAACATTTTATAGCTGTAAAAAAAAGTATCAAAAATAGGCTCTGGATGATGGACGATCCCCTTAATGCCCGATTTTATACTTCAGGGGCATACAATCAGGATGTTTTTCTCCGGGAATCAACAAACCTCTGCAGGCCACTAGTCTAAACTCCTTCTTCTTGGAAAAATATATCTATGGCAAATAGCACCTTACCTGGAAATTCTATCTTCCAACTCATACGCCTAACATTTGCAGGCAATATGAACTGTAACAAATACATAAAGGACATTGGAAAGGCTACTGCAAAGAAGGTGGGTCCCCTCTATCGAGCTAGAAGACTACTCACACCTGAGAGTATCCTGTGCCTCTACAAGGCCACCAATCGCCCATGCATGGAGTATTGTTGTCACATCTGGTTTTGTGCATTTACCACTAGTATCTCCCTCTTAGATTAATTCCAAAAAAGAGTTTTCTAATCGGTCCCACTTTATCAAGTAAGCTCCAGCCCCTGCCTCATCGCCACACTCTTGAATCACTGTGCCTGTTTTAATGGTATGTGTTCTGATGAACTCGTTTGACTTGTACCCCCTCGACGTACATATCCCCGACAAACCCGCTTAGGAATAAGATCTCACCCCTTCACTGTTGTTGTCCCTAAATGCCAGAAAGCTTTCTATTCCAATAGTTTCTTCCCTCGAAAGGCTAGACTCTGGGATTCCCTTCCTGCTGCCTGCTTCCCTGGTTGTACTGATATGCAGAAGTTTAAATGTAACGTAAACAAATATCCTGTAAATCTTTCCTAAACGTGGCCTCAAATAGTAGTGCCTTACATCCAAGTGGCGATATGCTTTGTAAGGGGTGAACATGAGTAAAACAAACAAAGTTGAACTGATTGACACATTTTTATGACGTCGCCCTCGTTGGGAAGCAATTAAATATGAGACCCTAATGAAAGAGCAGGAAAGATGGTCATTCCAATCATACAAGCATTAGTGCTTATTTTTTGTGTTTTTATATGGTAGTCGCCACTTATCAAGACCCGCAAACCACTCGGGGATAAGGGTTATTGCGTGTACAATGAGATAATATCTTAGTAATCGTTAGTAATGGAGATTTGATAAAGTGTCTTATTTAAGGGGGCGGTTTATCAGGAATTTGTTTATGTTGGACTTGAAGACATCCAAGTTGTAGTCAGGTGGGAAACAGGCAAAAGGAAGAGAGTTCCACAGGCGTGAAGTTCTAAGAAAGAAGCTGTGCTTATGGAATCTTCGTTTTGATTTAGGCACAGATAAAGAATGGGGGAAATTATTGATAGTGGTTTCAGCTAGACGGGTATTTTTCGTGAAAGATTGGCGAGGAGGACCAGAAATTGGAGCTCAGACAAGCACTTGCCATGAGAATAAATATAAAACAAAGACAGGCTCGCAACCTCCCTTCTGTGGGAGAGAGGTTGCAGGGAAGAGTAAAGGTTATCCCCCACTAAGCAACAAAGTCTATTTTGTACTCTGTGAAGGCAGGATAGGCTGTTTTTAGCAGCTCCTGCCCAGATGTGGCAGCAGTACCCCATCCTTGGACGTACTTAGTTTTTATACAGATAGAGAATTGCATTAGCAGTGAGGATCCTACCATTTTTCCAGCGACCTTGGCAGCAGACTTGATATACATGTTCCATTTCAGGTCAAAAGTAAAGGTCAATCCCAGAAGCTTTTCAAAACATGGAGCCCCCCCCCCCAAGACGAGAGCCATCCATTTCATTTGATGTCAGATGGGGATCAGAGCGTTGATGATATAAAGATAAGAGCTTGGTTTTAGATGCATTAAAAGTAACAAACCACCTCTTCCCCCACTGTACCACGCGCTCAAGATAAGAGGAGAGAGAATCAGAGAGGACTTTGTCATTTACGGCCTTTGATGTGTTGCCATAGATGGTCGTGTAATCAGCATAGATATCAGCGAATGATTTAAGTATGCGTTTTGGAAGATCATTGATGTAGATCAGGAAGAGAGTTGGGCCCATCCACTACTCTTATGAATCTCAGAGAGACATGATTTAATAACTGAGAAAACAGTTATACTATAGTTGGAAATCTTGTGAAGTAGGCCATCATGCCATACCGTATCGAAGGTCTTTGACATGTCAAGAGCAATTGCCCTAGAAAGGAAGCCTTTGTCGACAGATTCACTAATCCTATGAGACATAACCATAGCACATCTGCTGTCGATCTGGCAGAACGGAAACCATATTGCATGCCATTCAGAAGGTTATTTTAGCTGAAGTAGTTAACTACTTCTTTATTTAATATGGATTCCAGCAACTTACTCATGGCACGCAGGAGACTTATTGGTCTGTACTGAGGGTGAGATGACTTAAAACCCGAATTCTTAAATACAGGGTATACTGATGAGGTTTTCTAGGGTGTTGGGAAGCACTTCTCCATAAGGCAACGTTTAAACAGTTTTGTAAGTATTTGAAAATTGTTTTCGGGAGTATTCTGTCGAATAATAAATTTTATTATACATTTTAACTTTCAATTTTAATTTTCTTTTCTCCTCTAACAAGCTATTCTATTTGTATTGAGTTTTTTTTATTTGGTTGTGATTTTTATACCAATATATAAATATTATTTATATTATATTTAAGTTTACACTCGCTTGTATCAGGCACACATCGCATCCCCTTTTGTTATATATATAGACTAGCACGAATGCCCAGCGTTGCCCGGGTGTTTGGCGGTGTATGATGAGCAAAAAAAAAAAGGTCAATTTTTTAAAAACTTTGACTCCTATTATGACCCCTTAACATTTATTGTTTTGGGCTCAGATCAAGTTATCAAGTTATATATATATATATATATATATATATATATATATATATATATATATATATATATATATATATATATATATATATATATATATATATATATATTATCACTATTTCAAGTGTTTAGACCCCAAGAGTTATTGCGTAGGGAAATGTACACAGACAGACACACATACACACAGAAACGTTCACTTTTATAGATATACTACCATGGGTGTCCGGCGTTGCTCGGGTGTTTGGAGGTGTATACTGAGCAAAAAAAAAAAGTAAATTTTTAAAAGTTCGACCCCTATTATGACCCCTTAAAATTTATTGTTTTGGGCTCAAATCAAGTTTTTAAGTTAAATCCATGTCCAAGGAACCTATATCTAAAATTTCAAGTGTTTAGACCCCAAATTATCGGATGAGTTTCGTAGAGTTCTCAAAAGATAAATCATTGAACTTTGACCCATTAACAGCCAAATTTCTGGCCGAAAACCGATCAAATAGATTTTCCCAAATCTCAGTACACTGTATATCAAATTTCGAGTCTGTAGACTAAAACATGACAAAGTTATTGCGTAGGGAAATGTACACAGACACACAGACACAGAGACACACAGACACGTTCACGTTTATAGATAGATAGATGGATAGATAGATAGATAGATAGATAGATAGATAGATAGATGGATTAAACAAAAATATACGTATACATAAATATATATGGCCCCAATCTTGTGTTTCCTGTAAGCGTTTTACGCAAATATTATGCAAGGATAAATCATGTAAAATATCTGCAGGAATATAATTACACGTAATAGTTAACTAAAGATGATCATCCCATTAGAAAACCGAAAAACTTATAGGGAATTATTTAAAATTAATGTTTAAAAGAATATGCAAATTAGCTAGATCTTTTGCTAGTGAATACAATTCCACAACCCATATATGAAAAAAAAATTATTTTCTTTTAAATAAGTAGAAAAAAAAGTTATTTATATGAATATCAATATACACAAAAAGAAAACGAATTTATAGGAGTGTATATATATATATATATATATATATATATATATATAGAGAGAGAGAGAGAGAGAGAGAGATTTCTTGTGTTTTCCAATATTAGAATATATTTTTCCAGTAATTCAAGTTGGAAATCATTTTGTAATTTATTAATTTACATTTTTCGACACTTACATGGTTCATTTTATCATTTTTGTTTTCATTATACCAGTTTATTATATATATTTTGTTTAGGTTTACATCGTATTATTACAAAATCCGGTTGAGCGTTTCTGAGAAGTTACAAAAAGAAAGAGATTAGGGTTATTGATTACTTAGTCGCTATGTCTTATTAAATATTTAATCATGTTTAGAATCTCTCCGTGTCTTTCATTCTTTTCCTTCCTGGGATTGGCATTAATGGATATTCTCAATTCTTGGATGTCATACATTGAATGCATTCCTTTTTTTCTGATTCCCGTAAAGTCGTTTCCCTTTATCGCTCTAAATATTTTCTTTTGTTATAATATATATCCTACGAACATAGTATCAGACCATGTGCGGAGTAGTAATGTCATATTTCGACTGGTGAATCTCTGTCCGATTTTGAGAGTTCTTGAATAGGCGCAGAAACTTATCTGTAATTGGATTGACCTCACTCTTTGTTTTGTTTTTTTTTTTACATAGGAGTAACCACTTTTCAAGGCGTGGAGGCCAGTCGAGGATAAGGGTCATTAGATGTACAGTAGTCAATGGGATTATAGCGTAGGAGTCGTAAGTAGTGTAATTTTTTGTTAATTGGATTACTTAGGGGGACGGTTCATCAAGAACTTGTTTACATTGGACTTGAAAACAATCAAATTGTAGCCAGCTTGAAAGCAGGGAAACGGAACAGAGTTCCACGCGCGTGCACTTCTAAGAAAGAAGATTTGTTCCTGTAGTCTGCGTTTCGGTTTCGGCACAGAAAAGGTGTGTGAGAAATTATTGATAGTGGTTTCAACAAGACGAGTCTTTTTCGTGAAAGCTTGGCGAGGGGGACCCATAGATTGGAGCTCAGGCGAGAACATGTCATGAAAATAACGATAAAGCAGAGACAGGCTCGCAACATCTCTTCTGTGGGAGAGAGGTAGCAGGGAAGAGAAAAGGGTATCCCCCCCCCACTAAGCCACGAAGTCTATTTTGAACTCTGACAAGGCAGGATAAGCTGCTTCTAGCAGCTCCTGCCTAGATGTGGCAACAGTACTACATCATTGCTTTTTTTTAATATTCTCTCTCTCTACTTATCTAGTTCTCCCTCTCTCTTGCATATGTGATGTTGCTAGTCTCAGTCTTTTCTCTAAATATTATTATGGCAGATGTTTTTCAGAATTTTCTAATCTATTCTCTGCTTCATTTGTTTCAACTCGTTTGATTTGGTGATCTAGTGGTCTCAATTAATTCACTGTTTCAATACCTCATTAAAATAAAAATTCCTATTCCAATATTTTGGTAGTTTCTATCCAAGAACTGTTTACTTGTGGAACCCTCTTTCTGCTGACTATTCCTCCTAAGTAGAGTTTTGATCTTTTCGAGACAAAGGCGAATAGATATTTCCTGTCTTTGCGATAACCATCTTTCATTCTTGTTAGCTCCTTACACTAAGTGGCTTCGTGCCTTGTCTTACGCAATTTCCATGAAATATTTTTAAATTTTAGCCAATAAAAATTTTAGCAAAATAAAAAAAAAGATTAGTGAAAGCAATAACAATAGCAGAATCCAACGAGTCAAGCTGATTCAGACGCGTTCACTTTTTTTCTTTATTTCAAAAATGATTTTCATGTATGAATAAATTGTCCTTCAAATAACTTACTAGAAATAAATACCGTTCTAACAGATCAGCGACCTTCCTACGTATCTATGAAGTGCTTTCCGACTTTTTGTATAGACATTTAAAATTGTCGTAGACACTTGAAAATTCAGTACGTATTGCTATAACAACTTATGAGCTGTCTAGTCAATTTTTTATGATTTCAGGCTCAAATGAACAGCTACAGCAGGAATTGGAATACACCCTACTAAAAGCGTGATTGTCACAACTGGTAAATTTAAAACGTGCAATCTGAACTTGAGAACATTTTAGAAGAAGATATGCAGTCAAATTCTGGTATAAACTTGGAAAAAATGTCACAGAAACGCATGGAACGCTTCAAACTGTTTTTGGATAATCTTGCATGAATCGACCATCCGTTTCTGAGTGGTATAAGATATTCAAGGAAAGCAGAGAATCTGTGAGAGATGATGAAAGGTGTGGGATGTAATGGAAGTCAGAACACCAGAGTTGATTGGCTAAATAAAGAATTTCATGGATAAGTAACGTGTTTCTATAGAAAATATAAGTGCACAGTTTGATGTTAGTGCGGGATTTGTACACACAATTATTCACAAGGGACTGAAGACGCGGACAATTTGAGCGAAGTTTGTTCCAAGGATGTTCAGAGAAGAGCAGAAAGAAGACGTTGTTATCGGCATCAAGACAGTTCCTCACCCTTCCTACAGCACATACCTTGCTCCCTGTGACGTGTAGATACTCTCTAAGCTAAAAGAAACCTCGGAAGCTGTCGTTATGAGACAATTAAAGAGATGAAACAGGTTGTGTGGAGGGTCATTAATACGTTGAAGTTACTGGAACTGGACAACACGTGTACTGCAGTCGGAGGAGATTACTTCTAAGAGGATGACAGTTTTATATACGTACTATTAATAAAAGTGCTCATACGAGAAAGTCTGGAGAGTTATTGAAAGCACTTCATATATATATATATATATATATATATATATATATATATATATGCATTACAGGCTAAGCCGTCTAGACTTGCGGGCATTTCAATTAGAAAAATCCGCTTTTATTAATACTGTTTTTGCGTTCAGTTACATCTTTGGATTTAGTAAACACATGCAAGCGATGTATTTTTCATTAATTATTAATTCATTTCATGCAGTCAGTGGTTATTTATAATTAAATCGCCATATTGCTTTTTCCGCGATCATGTTTCTCTTTCTGTATACTGTGGTTCCTCTCTTTCTTGTAAATAAATATAAATGTAAACAAATGAATACATATCTGCTTAATAACAAGATAATTTCTCCGAGCATAGCAAATGGATCTGGTAGCTGAATCGGTAGGGCAACGTACGCCAACGAGTGTCGAGACGGTTTCGAATCTCGCTGTGTCTAGCCATATGGACAAGTTGACCGGTTAATTAATTTTGTGTTATATATATATATATATATGTGAGTGTGTTTGTATACACACACACAGATATATATATATATATATATTTATATATACACATATGTGTGTGTGTGTGTGTGTGTGTGTGTGTGTACATATATACACGAAAATTTATTGATTTTTAATATATGTCCGTCGGTTCGTCTTAATATTTACTCTCCGTCTATCTTACTGAAATATGTATGCATATATCTTTATTTTGTATGTCCCTATATATATCTCTATATATCTATATATATATATATATATATCTATATATCTATATATATATATATATATATATATATATACGTACATACCAATCTATATGCTTTTGTACACATTTCTCTTTCAGACCCTTTACATTTCTTTATACATGTATATATGTATGTATGTATGTATGTATGTATGCGCATTTGTTTTTATGTATGTATGTATGTATATATGAGTTTTTCATTCTATCTACTCAAATATCTATCTACCTACTAATTTATATATCTATTAATCTATCTATCCCCGTATTTATACATCTATTTATCTATATCTATCTAGCAGTCTATCGCATATCTATCTATCTGTCTATCCATCTTTATATCTACCCACCTATTTATTTTCTCTCTCTTTTCCTCTCTTTCTCTCCCTCTCTGTCTCTCAATATATATATATATATATATATATATATATATATATATATTATATATATATATATATACTAGCAGGGAGACGAGACGTTGCCCGTGATTGAATGATGATTAACGAATGTTTCACCTTCCCATATTTTATTGTCATCGGAATGGGTGAGATCGCTCAGTTTCCATTAACTCGATTGATTACCTGCTCTAGTTACAGACCCATCGCGATGCACCGTATGTACTTAGTCTTCAATAATTTCAGTCCAGATTTAACTGTAGAGAACTTACTCTTTATTATCTAAAATTATTTATATATGATGTGAATTAAAGTTTAAAATGCAAAAGTCAACTATCATGCTTTAATTGTGTAAACTGTTTTTGACTTTTGGTGGGGTTATGAGACCAATGAATTCGCTAATCGTTTTTATTACCACCGCCTGTGCTAAACCAACCAATGAAATCTTCCAAATTTATTATAAAAATTGTCAAATTTTTGATTCAATCAGTTCGCCGTTAACTACGCCCCGGACCGCATTTGATTCTTGGCCGCCATCTTGGTTACTGCCAATTACACTCAGGATCTGATCCGAACTACGCCGCCATCTTTGTTCAACATAATGTCTCAACACTTAAATTGTGCTCTAAATAGAAAGGTACATTTCGAACGCGCCCTTTTCGTGCGAATGAACATACTGTTGATTTTATATGTCAGACCTTACTGTTTGTGAGGTGATAATAGCTTGAATTTAAGTTAAGATTAAAAATGTTAAGTATCATTTCGAACGCGCCCATGTAATATCAAAGTGTTTACTGTTAATTTTATATGCTGGGCCTTTCGGCTTGTGTGGTAATAAAACATTTATAGTGCACTTGCGATTGCCTGTTTCTTTTTCATCGGATAATTTCGATTATAGATACTTATTTGCACTACGATTATCTATACTTATTTACATGACGATAAATCCTATCGAAGAACACTGCCAGGCACATAAATAATCTTTTTTGAAATTTACTAATAATCGACCAACGCGTTTCGAGTTCATAAGAAACAAACTCTTTCTCTCTCTCTCTCTTACACACACACACACACACACACACACACACACACACACACACACACACATACACACACACACACCGAGACCCACACATATTTAACTAAAATAATAAACGTAATCTTGATAAGAGACTATATGAACATAAGAAAGATATAGAAACAAATTACAAACTCAACGCTATTTTCTCTCACATCTTAGAACATGATCATTATTTTGACTTTAAGAATGCAACTCTCTTAAAACCTATACACAACAAATCAGTCGTTTAATCGAATCCGATCTCATTTCTCTGATAATATAATTAAACAATGAACAGGTTTTTTCATATTTCACATTACTTTTCATAAACCATTATTGACGAAAAAATGTACAAATTCACGAATGTAATTTAGATACATAATAAGTCCAAAAACTATTTCTAAACGCATATATAATGCGTTGATTTTTTTCCGTACTTATCGCAGTATATATATATATATATATATATATATATATATATATATATATATATGACTAGTTTAAAAAAAAAAAGAAATCCAGCATAGTGCTTACTTAAACGGAAAATCCGAAAAATACGGGCGTATTTATATTTTGTATGATGTCTACAGAAAGTTGTTAGATGAGATAAGTCATTGGTACCGTCGGTTTCAAGCCCGATAATTAGGACCGTTTTAGATATCCATATCAAGCTCAATCAGCCAATAACCATGAGAGATTAGTATTGGCTGAAGAGAGCTTTATATGGATATCTGAAACGGTCCTAATTATCGGACTTGAAACGGACGGTACCAATGACTTATCTCATCTAACAACTTTTTGTACAGAAAATACAATATATATATATATATATATATATATATATATATATAAGTTCAAGCAAATATTATTAAATGCAACGGAGACACTTTACTTTATGATTCTTTTTTAAATTTTCGATTTACCACATAATCTTTTTTATATCAAAATTAATAAAAGTTCCATAATTGTTTCTGTCACGAGCGCTTTTGATTCGTCTGCGAAGGAGGGAAAATGAGAATTAAAAGTGAAAACTAAAATATACAGTAAACGGCATTAGGTAATGATACGTAAATATATAATCGATGAAAAGTCCATTAAAAATATAGGTCGATTAAACATTCAAAAATTAAAATCAGCAAGTTCGTGGACACCGTTAACATATTCTGTCCACCACGAACTACGCAAGACCTACTGATCTTAAATGGAACTCGTACATCAAATCTGTTGCCAAGGGCGCTGGAAAAATGGTGGGATACTTCTATCGATCCAGTAGATATCACACTGCTGATGCAATTCTCTATCTATATAAGAGATAGGTACGTCCAAGGATCGAAATACTGTTGCCACATCTGGGCAGGAGGTGATAGAAAGGACTAGTCCTGAATTGATAGAGTTCAAAATAGACTTCGTAGCCTCGTAGGAGATGTCCTTTATCTCTTCCCTGCAACCTCTATCTCACAGAAGAGATTTTGCGAGTTTGTCTCTGCTGTATCGTTATTTTCATGGCAGGTGTTCGACTGAGCTTCAGTCTATGGTTCCCCCCTCGCCAAACTTTCACAAGAAACACTTGTTTAGCTGAAAACACTATTAATAACCCTCCCACTCTTTATTTGTGCCTAAACCTAAACGTAGATTTCATGAACAAAGCTTCTTTCTTAGAACTGCACGCCTGTGGAAATGTCTTCCGTTTTCCTGCTTTCCAACTGACTATAATATGGTTGTCTTCAAGTCTAACGTAAACAAGTTCTTGAGTAGCCGTTCCACTTGTTAACAAATTTACCGAGTTTCCATTTACTAATAATTACTATATTGTCCAATTTCTACTGTACAATCTTAATCTTAATCTTATCCTCTAGTGGCCTCTTCGCCTTGATAATCGTGATGACTATGTAAAAAAAAAGAGAATCATAAAGCAAAGTGTCTCCGTTGCATTTAATATTTGCTTGAATGAAAAAAACAGTGTTTCATGGTAAACAACTGATGATCCCTTGAAAAAAAATGGTGTTATAGTAAATTCGAGAGAGTTGATGCAGTGATTGCAGGTGATTATATGACTTACTGACTGGATGTTTTTTTAACGAATGATAAAAAGTAATTTTTTGTATAGGTTCAAATGTTAAAAACTTCAAAGACTATATATATATATATATATACTTTCCTAAAAACTAATATGATACTCTCGTTCTGTTTGTATATATACTCTTAAATAACTAATCCTCTCGTCATTGACCCTTTTTACTCTTTAAAAGCCCGCAGGAAAAATGCGAAACGTCCATATTCTAGGTCTTTCCCCCTCCATTTTTAAAATCATAAAACTGCACACGCACACACAGAGACACACACACCTATAGACACACACTTATAGACACACACCCTATAGACACAGACCCACACTCACAGACACACCCACAGACGCACACACACACATGCACACACACACACACACATATATATATATATATCAGAAAAATGTGAAAAATTAGATCACAGATCATTGAATCTTGTGGTTTCAAATCTTACAAAATACCTTTGTGAGGTTGTATTTTTATATAAGACAATCCCAAGCAAATAAAGGTGCTCAACATTCTAGATAGAGCAAATAAAAATTTGCATGTTTATATTTAAATTTCATTCAGAAAAAAATCGAATTTTCAAAAAACATTTTTTTTGACAAAGAATACAATATTTATATTACTTTCCTTGATCTATAGGCTTTCGATGTAGGCTCATCTCCTCAGAGGCAACGTCATTAGCAAAATATTAATTCTAGTTTGATATAATTTTGCTATTCAGCACATACATAGAAAATACATTTTAAAGATTAAATTCCTTTAAGAGACATAAAGATAGAAAATAAGGTCGGTATTCCTGCTAATATATATATATATATATATATATATATATATATATATATATATATATATATATATATATATCAAATACAAAAAGTAACATCGTTTTTCATGCTTAAAAAAACCCTCATAACCTTTACATCCCATGAGATTAAATGACTTACTGACAAAATATTTTTCCACTATATAACTAATGTTACTGCACATGTCCGCCAATATGACATAATTTAAAATTAAAATTCACTATTTTCTCCATGTTATTTGATTGCGGCCTAGGGATTGAATATCAGGCTAACGAATCTAAGATTAATTTGCAAATACTTTGGAATCCTTCGTCTGGCTAAAAATTATAATCGCCTGTACAGAAGACAGTGTAAATGCCTGTAGGTAAAATAAATATATTAAATAGAGTATATATATATATATATATATATATATATATATATATATATATATATATATAGGTTAAGCACTTTGTAAATATATTTTCATCCGACGCGTATTTAATCACTTAAACGAAGCCCATTATTTATTTTTTTGTAAGCAAACTTATGGTTTGAGCACTGTCTGCGATGGGCGGGTGTGGATTTAATATTTACAGGACTGATTCCTAACCCGATGGTTTGAGCCGCGACGGTTGTATGTTTAATCCATCTTTACCCATTCTACCATGTATTTTGACTGCCCCCCCATCTAGTTTCGTCCCTTTTATTTTGTCGATAGAAGCTGAAATTTTGAAAAAATAAATATTATTTAAACATATGGCTTTAGTTTAATTTAAATCTTAAATTGCAAGGGAATTCTCTTCGAAGTGATTATGTAGAGG
>NC_136512.1:82684482-82696982 GCF_053919585.1 Euprymna scolopes | reverse complement strand
AAAACGTAAAATATATCCATCTTGATTTATGAAAATCAAACGCAAAGTAACTCTTATAGCTTAAAGGGGAAATAATTTGTAATTTGCCAATGAGGTTACTCACTTGATGTAAATTTCTTTTGAATTAATAGTATATATAGAAATCATGCCAGAATAAAAGTGGATGTAATCCGTACTTAGTATAAAATATAATTTGAAAAACAGTGTAACTTTTGTATTTATTCATTAAATTTTGAACAACAAAGAAACAAGCAAGAATACAACTCGATTTCACCCACCCATATATATATATATATATATATATATATATATATATATATATATATAGTTTAGTGGAAATGGTAATTAATAAAAACTAAAAAAGTGCTCAATACTGTTGTAGAGCAGATATGCGTTTTATTTTTTGTTACCGTATCTTTCTGTTTAGTTGCATTATTGTTTCTTTTTTGGCCGTCTGTAGCATCCTCAGACTTTTACAGAAATGTTCATTTCTGTAAAAGCCTGAGGATGCTACGGACGCCCCCCCCCAAAAAAAATAGGCCAAGTAGCTGAAACAATAATGTAACTTAACAGAAAGATACGGTAATAAAACATAAAACGTATATATATATATATATACATATATATATATATATATATATATATATATATATATATATATATATATATATATATGTATCGTAGCGCAAAAAAATGTGCACACTTGTCATTTTTTCAAAAACCGCAAGTTTATAATTACCTATAAAAGTTAAACTGTCTGTGCGTGTGTGTGTGTGTGTATGTGTGTGTGTGTGTGTGTCTGTTTGTTTGTCTGTCAGTCCGTGTATACTTGCCTACGAAATAACTCTGTCAATTTTCGGTCTATCGACTTGAGATTTGAGATAAGGAGTATTGAGATTTAGGAATATATTTTTAATTGGTTTTCGGCTAGAAAATTGGCTGTTAAGGAGTCAAACTTCAACGATTTGACCTTTGAGAACTCTACCCAACTCCTCCACCAATTTTGAGTCTAACCACTTAAAATCTTAGATATAGGTTACTTGGGCATGGATCTAACTTTATAATTTGATTTCTGCCCAAAACAATAAGTGTTAGGCAGTTATAATTGGGGGTCAATCTTTTAAAAAACTCTGCAGTCTCTACAAAATTACTCAGCCAATTTTCCGTCTAAAATTGGAAATTTGACATAAAGTGTATTCAGATATAAAGGAAGAGTTTTAATCGTTTTTTTCTTCCAAGAAGTCAATGTTCAAAATATGTTACCTTTGCGGTCTCTAGCAAACTATTAAGCCAATTTTGGGTCTAAATATTGGAAATTTTACATAAAGGGTATTCAGACATGCAGCAAGTTTTAAATCAGTTTTTGGGCGAAAATTTGGCTGGAAAAAGGTCAAAATTTACAGAGTTGACCGTTGCAGACTCAAGCAAACTCCTCCGCCAATTATTTGTCTAAACACTTGAAATTTTAGATGTAGGTTATGTGGATATGGGTTGAATATTTAATTTAATTTGAGCCCAAAACTATAAATTTTAAGGAGTCAAAATTTTGGTCAAAATTAAAAAAAAATTGACGTCCGCTGTCTCTACCAACTTTTCAATATGGTAGTTAAGGAAGCCTATTATATGGAGAAAGCATTACCGTACATATTCGCACTTTTTAATACATACATATGTACATACATTTATTAGTTGGACTAAATTGAATGTAACTGTCTAAACAATCCATACCTCATTTTATTCGTCTTTTATTCCTCTATAATTTTACCTGTTCATATTTGACTTTTAATTGAAATATTCTAGTGTTTACGTCGATTAAAAAATAACTTCAAATCGAGAAGGTAAAAAGCAACTCTGCAGCAACAAATGAGCTTAAAACCAGCTTAAAATATCTACTTTTAAGCAACAAAGAAATCGTAATTGTTTTTGTTCCAAGTTACACATCAGTATCTTTCGTCTATATGCCTCGACTTTCTTTGAGTGATCGCCAGGAGTTCATTGATCTGCACCTTCCTTGTTCATCCATTCGAGAAATCGGCTGCAGATTGAAATGTAATGAGAAGACGTTGCAGATAACTGTGCAAAAGCACCCAAGCACCAGCAGTGTTCGTGATGCCCCTAAATTCGGCCGTCCTAGAGTTACTTCTTACAGATTTGAAACGGCTCCCCAAATCCAACGAAAGTGCGATCTTGTTAAAAAGTGCTCTCTTTCTACGGTTAAGAACGGATTGAAGGAATTTAATTTACGAGGCTGTGTTGACAGACGCAAGCCAATGATTTATGTAAAAAAAAAAAAAATCAAAACAGAAAGCAAGTTCAATGAGCTAGGAAGTTATGGCAAACCAATGATTTTTGTAAAAAACAGAAAGCGCCGTCTGAACTTAGTCAGATGCAATGAAGACCATGAGACTTCATATCGGTTGAAAGTGATTTTTAACGACGAAAGCAAGTTCAATAGGTTAGGCAATGATGGTGGCAGTACGTCCGTAGGAGGAAAGACGAAGAATTTAATCCTAGGTGCACAGGTTCAACGCTGCAAGATCGTGGAAGTTCAGTTTTGGTGTGGGGCATTATTACTTCTAATGGTTCAGGGCCTATAGTTCGCTTCGAAGATCGAATTAATTCGATGAAGTACATTAATATGTTGATTGATCATTTTCTACCTTAATTTGGCCGGAATTCATGCAGGATAAAGCTCCTATTCACATAGCTGGCAATATCAAGAGGTTACTTGAAGAGCTTGATATTCCGTGTTTGGATTGGTCTGCACAATCTCCGGACCTCAATCCTACCGAAAACCTATAGTATTACCTCAGGCAACAACTCTGCAATGATAAAATTTCCAAGTTGGAAGAACTTTGGACAAAAATTAAAGAAAAATGAGATGCCCTTTCACCAGAGTATTGCTGCAGACCAATTCAAGGAATGCCTAAAAGATTGCAGGTTGTCAAATTGCGGAAGGGATATGTTACTAAATATTAACTTGTTTATTTTGTGTTGCGTTTGTATTCCTGTTGCATTAATGTTCTAAAGTTACATTTAAATAACAATTTTCCATTGTACGTAGTTTCTTTGTGACTTCCCGGTTTGAAGATAGTTTTTTAACTTGACGTGAACACTAGGATACATTAATTAGAAGTCAAATATGAACAGGTAAAATAATAGAATAAAAGGCGAATCAAATGTTGAAAAAGTGACATTTAATTTTTCTTAAATTTGCGGTTTTTGAAAAATTAAGAAGAGCGGACTTTCTTTTTGGCGCCACTATATATATGTGTGTGTGTGTGTGTGTGTGTGTGTGTGTGTATGTGTGTGTTTTATTGAACAGCACAGATAATTTCTGCTTGTGTCTCTTGTAAACGTTCTATTCGAGTCTAAAAGAAATTTGCCATATTCGCGAACCTTTTTCATTTCCATGAGTCGTCTTCAGGCGAGTGATGAATAAAAACTTACGTTTTGTGAATTTATTGAAAAATTAATTAAAATCGTCCAAAAGCACTTGAATATGCCCTCTTTTTATATTGAATCTGATTGGTGATCGGTGTGTTTATACAAATGAGCAAGGCTTCCATGATTGGGAGGCACAGGTTATTAATGTAATACGGCTAAAAGAGCGTTTTTTTTTTTAATTTTTATTATTAATATGTTTCTAAATTCGTTTATGGAGGTGCCATGTGCTACAAGGTGTTGGTACACTCGAACAGAACGTTCGCACATTGGCCCGGCAAATGGGAAATAACGTATCGCAAGAGAAAAAAAACAGGAATTATCTCAATGCTGTTCAATGTAACATGTTCAAGAGAAAAACATGCTTTCCAAATATGCATATATATATATATATATATATATATATATATATATATATATATATATATATATATATATATATATATATATATATTTCTGTAGAAATATATGTTCCTATAATGCATACCGATCCTTATTTAAGAAGCTCAATATAATTACAGACCAATATAGTGAATAAATGACAAAAACCTGAATTCTAAAATTTATGATGCTGACCATCTTATAATTTATTCTTTTAATTCAGTTGACATTTACAATATTTGACAGTATCTGTTTCGTAGCGCAAATCAATAACTTAATTATTATATCAATCAGTTAATCTAGTATGCCCTTAACTCATCAGAAGAAATGCAACAATAAATTCGTCAATATATATATATATATATATATATATATATATATATATATATATATATATATATATATATATATATACTAGAGTAACGCCCAAGTAACGAATGAAGCTGTAGGAGTCTTTAGAAGACATTGGAATTGATAGGAGGGTGTATGCGTATCATGTTCTCTCAACCCTTCTACGGCAAGGATCAGAATGTAGTATCTGTTCTGGCGCTACACATAAGTTAGTTTCAATGGAGGAAAAAACCCCTTCTATACTAAGACAATTTTTATTGTTGCATAATTCTAGATTGCCTCTTTTTGGGGGAACTGGCTCCACCCCCTCCGAATTAATAACGACCTTGTGTCACTTTTTACTTGCATAGGGAAGCAAACAAATACGATTAGTTATTATGTCGACTGTATATTTTGATAATTTCCCCCTTACATTGGAGGTATCAAATTCATCACAAACATTTTTCTAGACGTTGATCTTATCTCATTTGCATAAAATTAAACCAGACTAAATATGCTGAATATCTGACACCCACTTTTTAGACCGACCGGCTGTGCCCCATCATTTACAGGGATCGTAGATTAGTTTAGAAGTAAATCCGCTACGTAAAATATGTAAACCTATCTAATTCTATAAAGTGCGCGTGTTTGTGGTTGTCTGTGTGTGCGTCTCGGTTTCTCTATATCACATTTATGTTTTCTGGTAGAAGCAATTGCAGACAAAATGATACATTTATAAATAATATTAATTTTGTATGATAGATATTTCCATAGGTTCGGTGCTTTGACTAGGCACACGCAGCCACACAGAGGGTGTTTTAGACTTCATTGTCCTGATGGAAGTCTTTCTTGATCTTCGGGCCAAAATCACAGTAGCACAGCCCCTGGAGTGATTGTTTCGAGTTAGAACTCTAGCTAGGGACACCCCTTTGCCAAGTAAAAAATTACAGTGACAAGGCTGACTACAAACCTCCTTTCCCACTTTTTTTGTTTTAAAGTTGGCCTTATGCCTACTTTATTTTTTGTTTACAATTTGTAATTTTACATTTGCAGAAAATAAACGATAAAAAACCTCAAAGTGTAGTACCTGCTCCGTTGCTACACTTCACCTTTTCTGTCCTCAGTCAGTGGAGGAGAAATCCTTCATGATTAAGACAATTTTTATTTTTGTTCCTGACCAGGTTGCCACTTTTTGGGGAGCTGGATTTTCCCCACATTAAAAACCGACTTTGTGTCTAACTGTGCCCTCGCGGGGAGGCAAGTAAAATTGATAAAAATGAAATGGTACTGGCATTCAATACAGGTCCCTATTCATTCGCGATATAAGCGTTCCTGTTATATACCGATTAGTGTTGGGACGATTAATCGAATTCGGAATCGGGAATCTGAAAAAAAATCGGACCATTTTGGAGTATTGGTATAGGAATCGGAAATTTTTGTACCTATTTTCCGATCCCAAAAACGATTCTTTTAATTGTCTTTTTTCTATGATTTTCTTTAAAACGAAATCTTCAACTGTTGATAATTATAAATAATTATTTTTTTAAGCTACTAATATAATTAAACTCCATTGATCATCCATCTCACAAGATTTTTTTATGTTTGAGAAAATATCTGTACATCTAACGTGTTTTTTTTTACCACAATCGGGGGAAAAAAATAAAAACTCTATAGTTAAATTGAGAATCTAGTATGGAATCGGTAATTATATGGGAATCGGGAAAATATTGGAATCGTCCCATCGCTAATACCGATGAACCTAGTGATCGGGTTTTTAAACCCACTGTGAAAATACTTGCCTCGTCCAGCCACACTGACGAGTCATTACAAGAGAATCCTTTGCAGAACTATGTATATATAGACAACATTGATTCGGTTTTTGTTTTGTTGTTTTTCTTAGAAAGATTTCTGTCCGGAAATATATCGCGGAAACCAATGCCAAAGATAGAACCATCGGATAAATAACGATATGAATGAACAAAGCTAATAGAGTGAAAAACACTGACAAATCGCGGATTTCGCCTTCCCAGCAGTTCACAGAGTGAGGCTAAAGTAGACAGAAAAACGAAGCAAACAGATTGAACTTGCAAGAGATCTTAAAGGGATATGAAACTAAAAAAAAAAAAAAAAAAAAAAAAAACCACTGTAATAACAGTGGTTGTAGGAAGACTAGGAAGAGTTCAGAAAAAAAGAAACAACTGAAAAAATTATAGGAGAAATTGGAATCAAAGGGAAGATTGAGACTATTCAGCATTCGTTAATGATGGATTTTATGGAAATTTAAGAAAATGTTTGGAATTCGAAAACAAATCCGACAACCCACGAATCCTAATAAAATATCACCCTCTTACATACAAAATAAATTCACAGACGTCCATGTGTTGGCAAAAGCGTAAACAAATATCATACACTCTTTGTTTTAAAACGTTAAGGAGAATGGAAAGACCAAGGAGATAGAATATGGGATACAGAGAGTACTGGAATCTTGAAGGGAATTATAGCTACTCACATTCCATAAAAATGCCAACGGTGGTTGCTAGCGATGAGTCAATGGTAACCAGCTATTGCGATAAAGCAATGTGATTTGCAATGATTATGGACAGATACGTAAAGGTATCAGACATCCGGGTATACGTTGTATACATAGATTTCAGGTAATGCGACTTGTTATTGCAAGTGAGCAATCATTGATAATGTGTTGTGTGGAAACACGTTATGAGTAAAAGTATTATAATAATAATAATAATAATAATAATGATGATGATAATAATAATAATAATAATAATAATAACTTCACCCTCTCGTCCACAAAATGTCGGAGTCGGCTGCTGCTTGCGCTATACCAGAAAGTTGTGTGAAGATTTAAAGAGGATAGAAAAAGCGAGTAGGAAGAGCACTAACCAGACCTCCACTGAAAAGAGTGCGAAGAACACTGCGGTCTTCGGGAGTTTTTTTTTTTTTTTTTTTTTTTTGCAACACAATCCCCGAGGAATATCTATTGTCCTTATCAGCGAGAAATCGATGGTAAGCGGTTGTTGCTATAATGCAAAGTTATTTGCGATGGTTACTGAAAGAGATAGAGAGCACTGGCTATCTGGAAAGATTGCTGTCACTCCTACTCCAGGGAACACCATAGGCTATTGTTAGTGAGCGATCGTTGGTGATTATTTGTGTGAGAACATGTAGTGAATAAATGATAATAAATGTGTAACCCAGATTCAAAGGAACACCATCGTTTTTGTGAGTGAGAAATTCTTGATGATGATCTGTGTGAGCACTCGTAGTGAGGGAGATGATGATAATGATATTGACCTACCCCCAATGTATTTTACTTGCCTCTCTGCGAGGACCAATTTAAAAACAAAGGTCATGTAATATTGCGAAGTCAGTCATCCAAATTTGGATGTGTTGGGTGGAGTAAAAATAAATAAACACATAAATCAAGTCCAACATAAACAAATTCCTGATGAACCGCCCCCTTAAGTAAGGCACTTTATGAAATCTCAATTACTAACGATTACTACGATACTGTTCCATTGACTACTGTACACACAATAACCCTTATCCTCGAGTGGTTTCCAGGCCTTGATAAGTGGCGACTCCTATGTAAAAAAAAAAAAAAAAAAAAGAATTGATGAATTTCGTCGGAAATAATTGGAAAATTTAGGCCGCATTAAGTGACACGTTGTGATCCCCCTCCATCTAAATAGGTGATAATGCTTAGGATGATTCTCTATTAGACCGTTACAACATATGTGCGAATGTAACACCATACAAATCTCTACTTAAGCTGAATGGAACGTACTAAAATATTAAATTTATTGTCACGCGTATTCCAGGGAAAACCACCCGCTGTTAGCAGGTAAAAAATAAAATAAAATAAAGGAAAATAACATATGAGAATTAAAGAATGAATAGAATGAAACCGGAAATACCTGCTGTCACTCAGGTCCCAAGCGAAAGCATCCGGTTTTTCTCAGCGAGAAGTGACTGGTTAAGCTTACTGCGAGAATTTAAAATTAGTTGAAAAATAGCAGTAAGGGAGGTAGCCTATTGAAATATCAAGGGAGCCTACTGTCACTCAGATTTCTGGGAAACTTCCCAATCGTTATTTTGATACTATCGCTGATAAAGTGATGGTGTCAGAAATGGAATAATGATAATACTCATCTCGAAAGAAATATACAACCGTTATCATTTTACTGAATTTTTGAGATGAGGATTGATAAATTTGGATTATTCGAATTACTGTTCTCATTTTTTTTTTTAAATTACATTTTCACCCCAAATAAGGCACATTGCCACTTTGATGTAAGGGGCTACTATCAGGGACCTAAACTACAAGGGTACTATGTAGGGAGTTGGGCAGCAAGATGCCGGTTAACGTTACACTTGAACTTCTGCATGTCAGTACAGTTGGGGAAGCAGGGACCCGGAAGGGAATTCCAAAGTCTAGCAGTTCTGTGGAAGAAACTACTGGAGTAGAAAGCTCTCTTACATCTAGGGATTTATACGTTGTAGGGGTGGGATTTAGCTGCTTGACGGGTTTGTCAGGGATATTTATGTCTAGGGGACACAAGTGCTTGCAGTTCGTCGGAGCATTCACAATTAAAATACTTGTATCTTATTCTTACAACGACTCAGCCAACATAACCTCTGCCTTCAAAGTTGAAAAAAAAATTATAATACATAAAACTTGCTTAATAACTACAAAGAATATGGAACACGCAACAAAAAAAATAATACTAATAATTTTAGAAACACAAAAAACTGTTCGAAGGACTAAAAACATTTTACTCAAACTGAAAATCGACTCAATATAACACACAGCATTGATGAAAACAGTCGAAATATTAAGGAAAGTCTACGAGTGCAGAAACCAGCCTCCATAAGCAATGAACCTCAATTAGTGATAACTAAGTTAAAAAAAATGGGGTAAATAATATAGAAAACGCGTTACTTAATAGAAATGAACTAGCAAAATGCCAGAATCTACCACCCCCGTCCTCGTAAAAAAAGATACTGCCATCAACCATGTTCGGTACCACATAAAATGATTATCAAGCACGTAGGAGGATGGAAAGAACGTAAAATAAGTGCCGCATCCAAATATCTACTAGAAGGGCATGGAGACTAGTAGACTACTAAAATGGATTTTTTTAAATCACTATCTCTGGTTAGGCAAAACTGCGCATTGATAAGAACATTCTTATGACAGTTTTCTAAGCCTCACTATTTCCATGCTTGTTCATGACAAATTGGAAGTAGTTTTTTTTTGTGTTTTTTTTTTTGTGACATGATCACTAGAAAATTGTCGAAAAATCATAGGTTTTCCGTCTATTTGGTTTGTTTTTTACACAAAACCCTATTTTCCCCAGATGTATTGAAGGATAAAAATGAAAGACATAGAATGCGGCACCAACACCAAGGCGTGTTTAACCGACTTCCTCATAAGGTGGAAGATTCACGGTAGTATGAAATTGATAAGCGGTCCAAGTCACATGTATAACCTCGACAGGGGAGATCACAACGTTAGGTTTTTGCAACTCTTGAAAAGAGGTGTGAGCGCCCCCTACATACAGCGCTAGGTATTCCGAAATTGTTCACCCATCTGGTACTGACCAGGCCCAGCGTTGCTTAACTTTACCGATTTAACGGGAGCCGGAGTGTCGACGTGATTATGCCGTATATAGATGTAATACCTTTACCAGGGCTGAGGAACACCATACACCTGATATATGGCAACCAATATCAGAAGAACGCTAACAGATGCTGCACCTTGGCCAAGGGTGACATGCAACTCTGCAAAGCAAGGATGTTCATTTCTCTGGGTTATTATACATACTCGCTTACCTGAATACATACAGCGTCTAGTTTTCGCAAATGAGCACTCATATAGCACTATCCAGGCTCAATATCGCTCTACAAGAACCAGTGCATCAACGTGATCAAGTCGTTATCTTCTTACCATATTACTTCAGTCGAAGATCTCAATAATTATGAGCCTCCTTCCTAGGTACTAACACTTGATTTCTATACGCGATACATAGATATTACATTTCAAGCATCGAGTTAGTAAGGAGGTTGAGAACATAATTTTCCTCTCGCCAATTGACCATTTAAATATTTTATCTACAATTATATAAATGCAACTTTGTCTGAGCGTGCAAATAAATACACTGTACTTGGCCTTAACCCTCCCCAGATCTCATAGGGCCTTGTGCCTAAATTTGTTTTGTCTTTTGGGGATTTTACTTTTTTAAATGTTTTAATTTTATATTGGAAATTTTTTAATTGTAATTTTTTCTTTAAACGAAATAAATTAAATATAAAGATCAAAATGTAGTATCTGTTCTTCAGATGCTGCACTTCCATTTCTTGTTCTCTGTCAGTGGAAGAGAAATCCTTCCCGACTGAGACAATTTTATTTTTTGTTCCTTTTCTCCACGTTAAAAAACGACCCTGGTGTCTAACTCTGTCCCGTGGGGAGGCATTGTAAATAGGAACTTTGTCTGAGTGTGTGAATTAGTTCCTTATAGACTCCGAAATGGCTGAACAGATTTTCTTTAAAATTTACAGAACTTCAGTATATAAGTCTAGGAGTGATCTTAGTCAAGTTCTGTCTCAGAATACCTCCGATAATTACCGATAATCGATAATTGAAACCGTTATTCTAATTTATCTATCATCAGTAAAGCCATTTTTTCTGTGTCGACTCTTAGCAAAACTGATAGAATAACGGGCCATGAAAATTCTACTCTGGGTAAGTTGATAGCATTTTTTATTTTTTTTATTTTTGCATGAGGTGTTTTTTAGTGTCAAACTCCGCACGTAAATTTCTTACTTATTTTTCATTAACTGCAAAGAATTTTATGAGACTTGAAAATTTACGTGTTTTTTTTTTTTTTTTTTTTTGTTTTTTTTTTGCATGACGGTCTATAGGTTCGAACACTGCACGTAAATTTCTCAATATTTTTTTTTTCATTAACTGGAAAGCTGTTTATATAAAATAATTTTATAAAAGAAACAGTAGGTTCTCTAGAGTGCAACGTAGAATAACATATATTTTTGATTAAGTTACTGCATGGAGGCATGTCAAGCTTCCTCCCGGGCGATTCCATGGATTTCGATGATAATAAAAATATAGGCGTGTGAAATATTCGTTGGTCATCATTCAATCCCGGGCAACGTCAGAGTTTCCTGCTAGTAGTGTATATTCCTCGTGAGCTTTTCGTCTTACTGGATTCCAGTAATAGAATTCCTCTAGATAGAATATCCAATTTCGTGCTTTCACTTGAAGTAACATCACTTGGAGAAGGTGCACCTTTCCTCATTCATTCGGAAAAGCCAATGTTGGTAAATCATACCGAGTAGATCTTATTTGGACTCTGAATACTATGTGCGTTTTGACATGTAATTAGAGTTTACTTGTAGGAAAAATATCCTCATGCCAGATTGTTCTGAAAAATTCCTGTACAGAGAGACCTTAGACCCTTGAGGGGAATGCCTACTAGGCAATCTAGCTCTCTTTCTGATATACATTCAAGTTCTCTCTCTGTTGTCTGCTATAATATAAATCTCACCTGTCTGTTTAAATGTATGTATGCATGTATGTGTTTGTATGTCTGCCTTAAACTTTAGACAAAGGCGATGGATTTTCAGGAGATTGGTATCGTTTTGAAGCACAACCATCCGGACGACAAATATCGAAAAATTGGCTGAAGTCATTTATGCCTCCACCCTCAACTGGACACTTTTCTACAAGGAGAACTTGCTTTTTTTCGCCGAGATTTTCGAAAGTCATCCCCTCTTTTCGATTGACTAGCCTTAATTTAAAACTTTACCATTTCCAGTTTGGCAATGGACGAAACGGCAAAGACGTCATGTTTTTTATTTCAAATTATTTTCCTCCTTCGAGGTACAGGTTCGAGCCTGCTTGCCTATTACCACTACTTTTTTTTTTTTTGCTCAACGCACACCTCCAAACGCCTGGGTAACGCCTGGCACCGAGGCTAGTATATATATATATATATATATATATATATATATATATATATATATATATATATATATGTATATATATATATATATATATTGGCTTATGACTATTAAAAATTCTAGGAAAAGCTAATATGTTTCAACGAGAAATCAGTAGCAAAAAAAAAAAACTTTGTCAAGAACGGTAAACAGAATTGAAAGAAACTGTGAGTTCTGGAAATCTGTTAATTCTGGAAATAACATCAGCTGAGCTTTTCAGTGACCAATCTCATGAAAACTATGATGAGGCAAACAAGTATGAAAGAACTGAAAGAAAACCGAAGCATGAAGAAAGTCAATAGACCACA
>NC_136512.1:82661982-82664482 GCF_053919585.1 Euprymna scolopes | reverse complement strand
GTTTCGTTGTATCACAACTCATCAGTGCCGCTAGACTAGCATCGCTCCCTAGCCAAGGATTGAACCTAGAACCGTCTGTTGACAGTCGGCAGTTTTCCCATTCGACAATGAAGGCGACGCTCGTAAATAACTCGTCGGAAACTCGGCCATGTAAATGGACACCCGCCACCACTTTTATAGTGCTCAAATCGCCTGTTTGTAAACAAACAACGATCTTCGCATTTACACACAGACGGACATACACACAGAGACAGTTTAACTTTATATATATATATATATATATATATATATATATATATATATATACATATTTATATATATATCATCCACATACAGTACTGTTTCGCTGTTTCACAGCTCATCAGTGCGGCTAGACAGATGAGCTGTGAAACAGCGAAAAAGTACTGTATGTGGATGACATATATATATATATATATATATATATATATATATATATATATATATATATATATATATATATATAACTAAATGTTTAGAGGTACAGAATTTATATATAGTTTTAAAAAAAGTAATAGGCCGAAGTTTTTCGAGAGCTCTTTCGGCTATCATCTCGTCAGGAGAAAATCGATAGCAACCTAAATAATATTGTGTCGAAAATAAAGAGTTCTAATGGGGAACTTATTAAATATGACAAACTTACGGGGACACTAATTAAATTTATTTACGTTTAAAAACGATTAAAATATTGGCACAACGAGGTAGAAAAAAAAAAAGCGGGAGAAAAAATTCAAAGTTCCCCAAAGAGAAACAATGCGTTTGATGTTCCTTTTTGCCGGCACAAAGAAGGTTGACGCACCGCGATAGAGACGGCCTCCAAAATCTTTAAATGGTTTTTAGAGTCCGCTCTATGTAGCCCCTCGAACCAATCTATTTTATATCTATCGGCACAGCACGGGTTGTCAACCAAATGCTGGCCAATAGCAGAGTCCAAGGCTGCAGAAGGAGGGAGACCACCAGACCCCATCCTCCCTTGTCTGATCTTCGATCGAACATGCTGGTTTATACGAGTCAAAAGGTGCAAGGATGTTCGCCCAACATAACCAGCATCGCACTGGCATCTAAACTGATATACAATATTACTATTTTGGATGTAAGGCAAACTATCCTTGCGAAAAGACGGAAAAGCAGGTCTCGTAGTATGTACCAAACGCAAGGACACCGAATTGAAGCAGTCGTAAATACTTCTTCGAATCTGTTTGGAACTTCTATTACTCCCCTCCCCAATCCACGGTAATATATATATATATATATATATATATATATATATATATATATATATATATATATATATATAAAGTTAAATTGTCTCTGTGTGTATGTCTGTCTATGTGTGTACTTTTCCCACTCAAACTACGCTGTCAATATTGTCTACAGACTCAAAATTTGACATAAGGGGTATTGACATTTGTGAAAATGATTTTAATCGGTTTTCGGACAAAATCTAGCTGTAAAAGGGGTCACAGTTCAACGATTTGACCTTTGAAAACTCTACCAAACTTCTTCGCCAATCTGTGTCTAAACAATTGAAAATTTAGATTTACGTTACCTGGACATGGGTCAAACTTTTTAATTCGATTTGAGCACAACACAATAAATGTTAAGGGGCCAAAATTGAGGTCAAAGTTAAAAAGAAATTGACCTCTACGATCTCTACCAAATTAATCAGCCAATTTCTGGTCTAAACATTTCAAATTTTACATAAAGTGTATTCAGACATAGCGCATGCCAACGGTCAAAATTTAAAAGATTTGACCTTTGCGGTCTCTAGCAAACTATTCAGCCAATTTTGGGTCTAAATATTTGAAATTTTACATCGAAGGCCAAATGATCCACTCGACACGGTTTTATGTTGACTTATACGAATAGTGGAGCATTGGCTACCAGTGATCTTGCTTCAAGAAAGAGCACTTAGATGTTAACTACATCAAACTAAATGAATCTATTCTCTCGAATCCGGTAAGACAAAGAGATTACCAATTTAAGTGGTCAATTAGTGAGTGGAAAATAAATGTTCTTTATTTTATCAATTTAGAATTAAAGGCGCTATTTGAACACTTGGAAATCTACGTATTCCATCTTATATAAATATCAAGTGTTAGTCACAGTAATGGCGCCCCTTTTATTCTGAGATCTTACTGAAGTAAATTGAATAAACAAATATACATACAATTTATATGAATAAAATAATAGATATGTGTGTATGTGTGTATGTGTGTGTATGCATGTGTGTGTATGTGTGTGTGTGTGTGTAAATATATAACCGATAACTTACTGGCCACATAACACTATAATTAACAGGAAATAATAATCATACACCAAGGATGGTTTATGACGAGTAAAATCTTTGTTTGGATGGATGAATTACGCCCACAGAAATATGTCGGCAAGTTGAAATGCAAAATTTACATTTCAACTTGGTGATATATATCTATTAGCTTTATGCAAGCGCAAATTCAATCATAGCTAAAAGTGGTTTAAT